>NC_079446.1:35557578-35712578 GCF_903798145.1 Danio aesculapii | reverse complement strand
ACAGTGTAAGCACACTCTTAGCATCCGGATATTATGATACAACTGCAAAAATGTTTCAATCCTATTTTCACTCGTTAAGCAACGAATGAAAAATAAGTTGGCCGAACAGATCTTTTCAGTAGCGCTGGTCCATTGAGAAGCCTGTCCGCTGAGTCGGCAGAACAGTCCTGCCTCTGTATCTCCAGTAATTGGATCCCACAGTCTGTCGGTAAGAGCGGCTGAACTTCATGGCCCTGTTAACTGGATGTGTTTAGACCTCTGAGGCCTGGAGGCTTGGAGTGGCTAACTTTGAGTCCGCGGGGAAAGCCCCTGTATACCGCTTCAAAGAGCCGTTTATTTGTTCTTAGCCGGCCACACATATTTGTGGAGGCTTTCACTTTTTTCCCGTTGTTCTCTGCATTTAACAAACAGAATATTCTGATCTGCTGTTAACCAAATAAGCACAGACACCGTGGAGCAGCAGGCTTCTACCATACATTACCAACATACAGCGTTCTGCCCTGAAGCTAATTCATTATTTACAGATTATCTCTCTTGCTATGACTCACCGTGGCACATTATGTCTAGCAGAGGCGCCATGGTTTGACAGAGCTCCTTTCCAGACGGTCAGCAGTTATTGACCCGCGTCTCTGAGGTTTTTGATCATGCATTTGCAGGATCTCGCATGAGCAAGTACTTGATAGGATGGATCTGATTGGTGGAGAACTGATTGCGTGTCATTTCGCTTGCATACCTGTTCAAACGAGCGTGAACATAAACACCCTGTTAAGATCAGTTCCTTGGAATCATTTGTTATCATTGTCAATCAAGCCAAAATACCTGATGCCAAAGATGTTTGAATAATGCTTTAAAAAAACCTAGAGAGGGTTGCTGCTGTACGTGTGGAAATAGAAACCTCGTTTATAAACATCTCAGGCAAAGCATTTTTGTGGGAGATGAATAAATGTTTTTACAATAATTTGTTAAGAAGTGGCGGAGCTGGGTGTCTGTTCTTTTTATGTATGGCTTTTATGAATTGATATTGAATCACGTAAAAGATCCACTGTACATACATTAATGACCACCTATGATGAAAATCAACTTTTGTTTGAACAGGACTGTCTGTAGGTATAGTGTGTTCACTGTCATATTGAACACAAGTTTTTTTTTATTTCCTGACATTAAAATCTAACCCAAATCCCAGTGATTTTGAGGCCTAATGCAAAGATTTTTAGCAAATAAACTGGGATTAAAATATTTGTTACAACTTTCTGTGTTTTTTATAATTTTTTATAAGTTTTTTAGTTTTTAAAACAAAGCTTGTTTGTAATAAAGACAGTAAAATCGCTATGTAATTCTTAACCACTATAATGACCACGGCCACATGCTGTTAGTAAACGCTACTAGTGTGTGTTTGTGTGTACTACAAACGGCATTTGTGTTAGACTCATCATTTCAGAAAGGCTTAAATAAACTCCAAAATAAATACATGAAATAAACTTACTTGGTATTTTTGACTATTGAGCTGTATTTCAGCTTCATCCAATTCTGTCTCTGTCACTGTGCTGTTTATCTGATCTAACGCATGATGAGAAGAAGATGGGAATGGTGGGCGGGGCGAAGCAGCTCATTTGCATTTAAAACCGCAACAGGCAACAAAACAGCTGCAATATACTCCGACATCAAAATTAGCATATTCTGGAGACTATAATAAATAATCTGATAGGTATTTTGAGCTGAAACTTTACAGACACATTCTGGAGACACCAAAGACTTATCTTAGATTTTGTTAAAGGGGTAAATAACTCTTTTAATTATAATTTAATGCTTTGGTGACTGCAATATTATATTATTTGTAGAGAGAGAGATTTTTTTATGTGACTCAATATCCAATCATATATATATATATATATATATATATATAGATAGATAGATAGATAGATAGATAGATAGATAGATAGATAGATAGATCATTTTTAATCTTTTTTTTTTTTTTTTTAGAAAATAGTCCTTAAATTTAGCAAGGATGCATGATAAATTGATTTGATGTTACAGCAATGACAGTTTTACAGTGTTTAAAAAAAACTTTGAACTTATGAACATTTTATATAATCCTGATAAGTAATCAGTGTTTAAATAAATATATTATGTTGCTTTCAACATTGATCATTATAAAACTTGTGCAAGATAGTAGCGAAAATTATAATATTTGACTATTTTAGAATGTAATAAAAATAAACATTTATTTACTAGCTGACTCCAAAATGTGAACTTTAATCATTTTTTCAAATAATTTAAATGTTTTAATTAATAATTTAATCAAATCTATATATGAAGAGTTTAGATGCAAAAACCTATAAACGCCATCTGAAACTTTCTCATAAAATAAGGATTTTTCTCAGCCTCCTTTGTTTATGTTCAAGTATTCCCTTTAAAGACAATGAAAAGAACTTCTTTTCATTCGTTCTTCACTATAAAAGTACATTTTCTGAGTCTACACAGTAGGACAAAAATGCTAATTTTAGTAGAAAAAATCAAATGGCATAGAGAGGTTTTTGCATCTAAACTCTTCATATTATTAATAATGGACAATGCGGTGGTGCTGTGGGTATTGCCATCACCTCACAGCAAGAAGGTCGCTGGTTAGAGCCTTGGCTGGGTCAGTTGGCATTTCTGTGTGAAGTTTGAATGTTCTCCCCGTGTTCTTTTGTGTTTCCTCCAGGTGCTCCATTTAACCCCCAAGTCCAATGACATGTGGTACAGGTGAATTGGGTTAGCTAATATTGTCCGAAGTGTACGTGTGTGAATGAGTGTGTATGGATGTTTCCCAGTGAATGTTTGCAGCTGGAAGGGCATCCGCTGCGTAAAACATGCTGAATAAGTTGCCGGTTCATTCTGCTGTAGCAACCTCAGGTTAATAAAGTGACTAAGCAGAAAAGAAAATGAATGAATGTTATTAATAATTCATTCATTCATTTTCCTTCAGCTTAATCCCTTATTTATTAGGGGTTGCCACAGCGAAATGAACCGTCAACTATTCCGGCGTATGTTTTACGCAGAGGATGCCCTTGGAGCCGCAACCCGGTACTGGAAAACACCCATACACTCTCGCATTCACACACACTCACACACTATGGCCAATTTAGCTCATCCAATTCACCTGTAGCGCATGTCTTTGGACTGTGGGGGAAACCGGAGCACCCAGAGGGAGAACACGGGGAGAACATTCAAACTCCACACAGAAATGCCAACTGGCCCAGTCGGGACTTGAACCAGGGACCTTCTTGCTGTGAGGTGACAGTGCTAACCACTGAGCCACCGTGCCGTCCATTATCAAGAATTGTTATAATGGTAAATAAAATGTCATTATATTCCACATTTATCTCTACCAGGGCTTTCTTTCCCAGAGCTTAACATGTATAATGATTGTCTTCTCAATTGAAAAAACTAAATAAATGTGGCCTGAAAATTTGACCAAATCTCTGACTAGGTCAATAAAATGGTTTTGAATCTCAGGCTACAGTAAATATATCCGACATTTTTGAGAATTTACAGAGTCAAATGTTCTTAGATGTGCGCTGTCTTTTATTCTACCAGGCAACAGAGCAGATTTTTCTGAATCGGCCCAGAGACGAATCATGGAGGTGGTGAACACAGCCCGAGTCCGGCAAAGCATGCTAGAAACAGAATGCTCAGACCATCCAGACTCAAACGGGACAGCGCCAAATGACACCTGGATCTTTCCACTGGTGCAAATGAAACCTCTAGGCATCCATATAGATGAACAAGTGACCAAACGACTGCTAACAGAGGCTGGTGGAGACGCTGTGGTTTACCTGACGTCGGGCTACTTCAACCTGACGCGCACATACATGCAGCTGGTTTTGGGCGCAGAGGCAGACTATCGTATCCTCATGGCCTCTCCGGAGGTTAATGGCTTTTTTGGAGCCAAAGGAGTAGCAGGAGCAATTCCAGAGGCCTACGTTCACCTCGCCAGGCAGTTCTACAATAAGGTGTGATTTTCTTTACATTTTGCTCTAGGGCTGGGCAGTGTGATGTGTGTATACCTGTGTTTGAAAGAGATGAATGCTTCAGTGTAAATAGCTCTATTTTTTTAAATAGAAGGAGCAATTTAGTTTTGTCAAGTCATGCCGCCTACGTATTTTGTGGACAGGATGTAACTATAGGTTATATTTACTATTACGGTAATTTCGGTTGCCAGGCAGCATTACAGAGTGATGCATTTATGTATAGTTGAAGTCAGAATTATTATCTCTTCTGAATTATTAGCCCTCCTGTATACCCCCCCCCCCCCCAATTTCTGTTTAACGGAAAGATTTTTCCAACATTTCTAAACATAATAGTTTTAGTAACTCATATCTAATAACTGATTTCTTTTATCTTTGCCACAATGACAGTACATAATATTCATTCATTCATTCATTCATTCATTCATTTACCTTCCACTTAGTCCCTTATTTATCAGGGGTCGCCACAGCAGAATGAACTGCCAACTATTTCAGCAAATGTTTTACGCAGCAGATGCCCTTCCAGCTGCAACCCAGTACTGTGAAGCACCCATACACTGTCACATTCACTCACACACTCATATACTACTGTCAATTTTAGTTTATTCAGTTTACTTATAGCACATGTCTTTGTACCGTGGGGAAACCGGAGCACCAGGAGAAAACCTACGCGAACATGGAAAGAACATGGAAACTCCACACAGAAATGCCAACTGACCCAGCTGGGACTCGAACCAGTGACCTTCTTGCTGTGAGGCGACAGTGCTAACCACTGAGCCACCGTGCTGCCCAGTACATAATATTTTGCTAGATATTTTTCAAGATACTAGTATTCAGCTTAAAGTGACATTTTAAAGGATTAACTAGTTTAATTGGGTTAAATATGCAAGTGAGGGTTATTTGGCAAGTCTTTGTATAATGGGGGTTTGTTCTGTAGACAATCGAAAAAAATATTGCTTACAGGGGCTAATAATATTGACCTTAAAATGTTTGAAAAAAAAAAAAAACTGCTTTTATTTTAGCTGAAATAAAACAAATAAGACTTTCTCCAGAAGAAAAAATATTATCAGAAAAACTGTGAAAATGTCTTTGCTTCATTTAATATCACTTTATTGGAAAAAGAAAAAATATTTTACAGGAGGGCAAATTAATTTGACTTCAAATATACAACTCAAGTGATTTATGGACTTGATGTTGCATTTGATATATTGTCTGTTTTCTATTTATTTTTTACACACAAATCAAGAACAGAAAATAGAAAATCTATCCAAAATAAATACCACTAAAATGTTTTTTAGTTAACATTATTTTGCCCTCATGCCAAACTTCTCATGAATTTTTAAGTAACATCTTGATTTGCATCAATAACATATTTAAATCTGAATGTAAAAATTGCCGTAACTTCACAAAGTTGTGACGTAAACTACTGTTTGATTGTAATAATTTTTGAATCTGCATTTATTTAATCATAACTGTTGTTTAAAAAGGAGCACAGTGAGATGTTATTATCATTTTAAATACTATTTTATTCCTTTGGTGCTTTTGAAAGCAGCATTCATTTGTTTTAAACTGGGTTAAAAGTAAGATTCTGTTTTAACATAATTTATGTATTTTAATGTGTTTCTGTGATCGCAAAGCTGAATTTCTAGCAAAAATTATGAATGGTAAACTTTGTGGGATTGTGGGATTTATTTAAGAGATCAATACATGTTTATTATATATTTTTATTTAAAAATGTAGTTGTAATAAAAAAAGTTAAAATAAAAAAAGGATCAATAAAACTAGAGATCTAGAGATATTTCATATTCATACACCACAAACCTCCACAAGATCTGACCTCATTAAATTAGCCCTCTGATGAGTATGGAGGTTATGTTTAAACCCATATGCAACAAAAATGGATCCCACCTGTCATGAAATAAAACATCTTTGCTGTGTAAAACACAAGTCAAGTAGTCTATTGGTGCATATTCAAGGATTACCCTGTGCCATAAAGACTTTGTATGAGTTTTGTCCGTTATTCAGTTCAGGAGAATACATTTTCTTGCACAAAATGTCAGGAACTTGCAAAGTATTTTATTTTTGTTTGTTCATATTAATCTCTTCAAATATCCCAAGCAGCATATGCTTTGGGCCACAACCAGTATTATTAGATAAAATGCCATTAATGTCTTGGTCAATCATTATACAATCATTATTATATTAAATTATAGCAAATCATCTATCATAATATTATTGTTTTTACGCTCAGCATCCTGTCCATTTCAGGTGTGTCAGCTGGGTCAACAGAGTCGTGTCCACTTGCATGAATACCATCGCCCGGATTGGACGTTTCATGCAAAAGGTAGGTGCTTATGTTTTCTCTTCAGCACTGTTTTCTTTTTTAGATCAGCCCAGTTCCCAAAACCTGGGTGTAACAGGAAAGCTCATAATTGAATGCGCAGAGCAGGTTTCCCAGCACCTCTGATTGAATAGCCTCCGAGTTCTTCCTGGACACAGAGGCTGCCAGACACATGTGATGTTTTCACTCTAACCAGAGGTGTGCTTTGGCTAGGGTTTTTGGCTGTTGTCGGACATATTTCAGCTTCACTGTTTCAGCATGTTATTTAGCAGAAATCAAATGCAGCAGTGAGCCAAGAGCAGCTGAATCGACACAATGTTGTTTCTCATCCTGCTGCTGGTGTTTGCGAGAGCGAGTTTGGCGAGTGGAGATCTAAATTAGAGAACAGTTTATGACCACTTAACTTTATCCAGAAGTAATAATGTATAATCTTCATTATTTTAAAGTTGGCTCCATCATTTACATTTAGTCATTTGGAAGATGCTTTTGTCCAATGTGACTTACAATTGAGGAGATATTCAGCAAATCAACAACAAGAGGCAATACACACAGAAGGTGCTAATTATAAAAAGAGAGAGATTTAAATGCTAGAGAAAGAGTTGTTTTTTTTGGGAGGGAAGTGAAGAGTGTTTTAATTTCACGGGACCTTTAACACACCTCACACCACAAGCAGATCTGAGAATATGATCTTTAGAACCACCAAGATAATCAGGATAAGGCAAGAAATTAGAAATTGGAAGGCAAAAGCTGAAAATCAGCCCGATTATCTTTTGGTGTGTGCCCATAGACTGCAGGTTATAAACAGAGTTTGTCATGAAATTAATAATGTCATGAAGTTACAGCCATATGCCAGATTTTTACCAATAGCTGCAAAGAATCTGAAAGTGTCTCTAAATTTTGTAATCGTACTGTCAAATATTTAGTTTTTTTATTCTGTACTTCAGAAAATTTGTAACTCATGAAATATGAATGAATCTGCTCTTTTTTTCCTTTTCTCGAATTTTGATCTCCGTTGTACATTTTTTTTGGTGGCTCTCATGGCGTTAACTGAAAGTCCTCATGCACTTTAAAAGTGCAGTAAGTTTGACATCCAGTGGTTGAACTAGGTATTGCATTCCTGGTTCAAAACGCATGCAAGTGCAGGTTGCCAGATTGACGATGCCAACAGATGTGTGCCTACCTATCGAGCCTAAAGGCTGATATAAACTGTGTTCTAAATTAAAGCAATGGCACGCGACATAGAAGAATTACTTTGCATATTAAAATTAGTTTTTGTTCTAACGAACACCTGAAATTAATATTTTAGAAACGGCTTCTATTTCTTGCAGCTGAACAACAGGATCAGTGTTGTTGCATCGTGAGGACACACAATAGGACCTGTTAATCATGTAAATGTGGTTTTGAGAAGAAAAAATTTTGCTTGCCTCTTTTCAAGCTGTTTGGACAGACATGTGTGTAGGTATAGTGTATAGACAGTCATATTTAGGTGTTATAAACACACCAGTCCTTTTTTTTTTTCATTGTAACAACATAAAAACGGTGGACCAATTGGAGCGGTTTTCAGACCGACCGCAACTTGACGTAGGAGAGTTGTCCCTCCGCCCACCGAATTGATTGACTGCTGTGTATTAACATGTCCCGGTAGTCACATGTATAATCATATCAACAAGACAAGACGTGCGCAAAGCAACTGGGAATAAAAGGTCTGTTCAGTTTGCTAGGACCAGCAATCATAATCAAATGTGATCAAGAGTGAGTTTCACATGTTTAAAATGTTTTAAAACAGTGCTCGCGTGTAATGAATTACAGCGATTTACTTCAGCTTTACTTCATTAGCACAGCCGCGTGTCAGAACAATTATAAAAGAAGATGATTCAATCTCGGTTTGTGGACGTTAAATCAGGTTTATTTTGTGCATTAATATAACAGATATTCATACAGCAGTGGATATTAACCTGTATCCAGTCACATTTGCTGTCAAAAAAGAGTGCAAAGCTAAAAATGCACGCTGTCTGTGTGTGTGTGTCTGTGTGTCTGCGCTGTGTATGTGTGTGTGTGTGTGTGTGTGTATCTGTGTGTGTGCGCTTGAACTTTGTAATGACATTGTGTGTGACTCATCTTTGCAACACCACAACAAATGCATCAAATACTCATTGGTAAGATTCTTACTGTAGGATTTCTCACAAACGTTACTTGAGATCTGCTTCCTTTAAGTCCTTTAAGGCACATAGAAATGGTGGGCGGGGAGGACTAGCCTTAAAGGCTCAGTACAACAAAACCACCACCTGGTGAAAAAATGTATAAAAGAGAAACTTATAAAAGGTATAATAAAAAAATCTGATGGGTGTTTTGAGCTGAAACTTTACAGACACATTCTGGAGACAAAAAATACCCCTATTAAATCTGAAAAAAGGGGTAACCTAGGTGCCCTTTAAAAGTGATGTTGTAATTCTGCAACAGTGGGCTTTACAGGGCTAAATTTCTGTCGTATTTCGTCTGGTGCAAACAGCCAAATTGCTTATCACTGCATATATCATCACGTAGCGTGATGTGAGGACATGAGGTTACAATGTAACCTACTCTCCTAATGTTTACGTTTGTAATATTTATATTATTTTCTAATTAATAACCACCTCATGTGGAACTCTGAATCTGCATCTCATTTCACTGTCTGCTACTGTCCACTGGAGGTCTCATTTTGGTCGCAGACATAGCCGGCCCTCCCTATAAGCGAACTAAGCGGCTGCTTAGGGCCCCGCCGCCACAAGAGGGCCCCCACAACCCACTAGTGATGCGAGCCGTTTCCTTGCTGAAATTGTTTTATTTGCATTTTACAAATTACCTTCCTTGGCAGTGCTTTAGTACTGAAAAGAAAAAAAATCACAATTTTATTAAAGTTGTTGTTTTCGTGTGAAGGTCATGTGATCACCAGGAAGCTCGCTCCATCTCATTTCTCATATGTGTTCTGTGTTCTTGCTGTTTTGAGTTTGTTCTTCCAAGGTAACCTGTAAGACCGACCTATCACCACAAGAATACAAATTTGTGCACAGACACAGCCATGGCCTTTGCTTCATTGCCTGCCCCATTTATATACCTGATTTATATTGGAAGTTGGACCGCGAAAATGAAACGAATATTCGGCATAGAAAAACTGAAATTCAGGCATAGAAAAACTGAGGGGAAAAATGACGATGAGAAGAGACGAGCACAAAATAATTTTTAGCATCGCTTTTAAGTGCTAATGATGATGTTAAAGACATAATCTAGTAGCATATTTATTAAACATAGGCAATTGCAAATTAATAAACGTCGTCTACTTGTATGAAATATTTCTTTTTTTCCTGGTTTTACAGACCCATTTTTTTGTCTAAAACGCATTTAACTGAAGTGCAATACTGAAGTGTCTTTCACTGACATATTTTGCACACTGGTAATATTTTTTCTGAGACATATTTATAAAAGTTATGTTCTAATTGAATTAGTTATAGTTTAATATAAGCTCTGGACACTATATCTCAATGTAAGGAACAGGGAAGGAGACTGAAGGGAATAATAAAGTTTGTGTTTGGGTATTAACATGAACCCAGTATTTGTTGCTTTCCTTTTTCTTATGTTTTTTATATTAAAAATTTTCATATTTATCTTATTTGCTTATTGATTTTATTGTTAATGGATCAATATTTGCATTCATGTTATTTTATTTTAGTTTTTAATGAGTTCAGAATGTATATTTTATTTTTATAAAGAAATTATAATAGAAAGTAATGCATTTTCACTTATGATAATTATTGCAGAGTGTCGTTTCATTACAGGAATACAGGGTTTTTGCTTTTAGAATTAATTAAAAAAAAAAAACTCAACCTAGAAATCTGTTTGCTAAATGAATAGAATATTTTTTTAACACTGGACGCAAAGTTGGAATCACTGGTCCCTTTATTAAAGATGGTTTATTTTTCTTTTTTTGAAGCTGCTAGTTGACAAAAACAGGGCTGTTTTAAAATGTCCAAATCATTCGGACAGATATTAAGTAGAAGAAATCAGGCTTTACTTTTCTGTTTCATTGATTGTATCTTGTAAGCAATATAATCATTGTGGGCTGGTTTGCAATGACAATACTCTACTATTTAGAGCAAGGTAGGGCCCCAAAATTGTTTTGCTTAGGGCCCCCAAATGTACAGGGCCGGCCCTGGTCGCGGATACATACTTTGAGAGCCTACCTGACTAAATGAATTAAATCCTACGTTTCTGAAGAATGTTGGAAGTCAGTGACTGTTTTTCCCCCAGCATTCTTCACTGTCTTCCTTTTGTCTTCAACAGTAGAAATAAAACCAAGCCAGTTTGCAACAATTGGAGGATGATTAAATCTAAATGATGACAGAATTTTCATTCTTTTGGGTGAGCTATCTCTTTAATAAAAACCCTTGACCTGAAGGGGACGGAATAAAGTGATGTCTAGAGACAAATAGATTCTTACAAACCTGAGCAGCGTCAGTGGAATTCAATTTCATGCTCCTGTTGAGAAGTCTGGCTTATTAGATAAAGGCTTGTCGTGCCGTCATTTCTTGTAAACAGTGGAGCTGATGTGGGAACAGACAGGGTGCAGAGGTCCCGCTGCTGGCCTACACAGACAATCAATGAGCATTAGCCCACGTTCAGACACTGACCTTCAACCTGCAAGCGACCCGCACACTTCAGGAAACAGACAGAGAGCTGGACTCTGTTTCACAAGTGTTTGACATACCAGTCTGTCACCAAACAGCATGTTTTTCTTTTTCATTGGCAGTCATTCAAAGATTGCAGCAGATTGTTTACTTTTCTCTTAGAAACATCATATGTAAAAAAGAAATAGACAAACAGGCACATTCATCACATTAAATTTATATTATGATTAGTGCTGGGCAAAAACGAATCACATCCAAAATATAGGTGTGTTTTGACATTATTAAAGTGTGTACTGCATATTTATATAGAGTAGTATATCTTTATTATGTATATATTTAAATACACAGGCATGCATATATTTGAGAAAATGTTTATTTATATTTAGATATAAAAAATGTGTAAATGATACAAATTATATATAAATTAAAATATCTCTGTAACAAATCTTTTTTAATGGTTTTGTTTCTATGTGCAGTTGAGGTCAGAATTATTAGCCCTCTTTTAATTTTTTTTTTTTTTTTATATATTTCCCAAACGATGTTTAACAGAGCAAGAAAATTTTCACAGTATGTCTGATAATATTTTTTCTTCTCTAGAAAGTCTTATCTGTTTTATTTCAGCTAGAATAAAAGCAGTTTTAAATTTTTTAAGAGCCATTTTAAGGTCAAAATTATTAGCCCCTTTAAGCTTTATACTTTTTCAATAGTCTACAGAACAAACCATCATTATACAATAACTTGCCTAATTACCCTAACTTGCCTAGTTAACCTAATTAACTCAGTTAAGCCTTTAAATGTCACTTTAAGCTGTATAGAAGTGTCTTAAAATTATCTAGTCAAATATTATTTATTGTCGTCATGGCAAAGATAAAATAAATCAGTTATTAGAAATGAGTTATTAAAACTATTATGTTTAGAAATGTGATAAAAAAAAATCTTTTCTCCGTTAAACAGAAATTGTGGGGGGAAAAAAACAGGGGGGCTAATAATTCTGACTTTAACTGTATGTGTGTGTATCAAATAAACATAATAAAAATAATGATAATTATTTGAATGCAAAAATCATATGGGTCTATGCAAGTTTAAGTAGAAACATCAGAATCAGAAAGAGCTTTATTGCCAGGTATGTTCACACACACGAGGAATTTGTTTTTGTGACAGAGCTTCTACAGTGCAACAGAATGACAGAGACACAAAAACAGATAATGAATATATATTAAAAATTGAAGTAAATAGTGAATGCAGAAATACAAATACAAGTGTATGTGCAGGTATATTACTATATACAACATTATATGTTCAGCTGTTATGTGCAAATTGGCATGTAAAGTATGTTGTTAAATAAATTAGTGTAAATGCAGAATAGAAAGAAAACACTGCTGTAAAGAACACAAAGCAGTCAAAGGTCTTCCTTTATTCTGTTTTATTCTAGCTTGTTGGGTTCCAATGTGAATGTAAAAATTGAACAAAAAACGTTGAACAAAATGAAACATTTTAGCTTTTAAACACTATTTTTACATAATTTCAAGAAAATCATATGGACTTTTTATCGAAAGTAAGAAATATTTATAAAGCCTATTAAGTCTTTAATCATATATATTTATTTATTTATTTATTTATTTATTAATTGTAAACAAACTTCATGATTGTACTCTAGTTTGTTCTCAAACTTTTCAGCTCAGCTTAACACAATGGTGCACACACACCAGCAGGAACGAAATAAATGAGCTTATTGACAACACAAAAAAGTGCAACGGTCTAACAACCATATAATTTTTTATGGTCATTCATTGTTAATTTGTTTAATTTAATATTAACCTTACTTAATGAGCATGGTGGGCACAATGTTTACTATTATACACAAGACTATACTTGGTTTAATTTTGGAGACCGCACTTAGAAATCTTCCTCCATGTTCAGTTGTGGCTTTTATTTTTAATGTATGTGAGTGCCGTAAAGATGTCAAAGTTTAACATTGTGCCGTAAAATCAATTTTCTATTGACTAACTAACACTATTGCTGTGTCATTAATCTTGCGTAACAACCCCATGGGTTGCAACGAAAATCCAGTAGAAAAAGAATTGAAATTTGCATTTGCATGTTGTTTACACATACTAAAATATTAACGTCCATTTTCCGCTAACTGTTGAGCACGTTCTAAAACACTGTTGATTTGCCATTGGGTTCATGTGCTCAACAAAAATGACTGTGATTGGCCGTGAAGGTCATCAATTCACTGGACACTGGAGCTTTTTAAAGCATCGATTCATCAGCGGATCACTCATATGTCAGCTTATAGACAAACCAGCTGATTGACGTGACTTTGAAACCCTCCAGTATCCCTGAATCTGTGTTTACGCTCAGTAAACAGCGGTGAGTTCGGTGAACTGATGACCTTCATGGCCAATCACAGTCATTTCTGTTGGGTATGTGAACACAATAGCAAATCATCGCTGTTTATGATGTCACATGCTCAACAGTGCTCAAATGTTGACGGTAAATGGATATATTTATAATTTCTGTATCGATTGGTACCGAATTTCATTATTGTCACAATTTTTGGAAATCACCTCATTGTCTTGCTACCCCCCAGGTGGTCCCAACCCCCAATTTGGGAACTACTGATCTAGGTAATATAAGTGTTTGAGTAGTGGAAATGCATATGGATCATTAAATAAAACCATTATGTTGCTTAATATTTTCTCTTTTTTTTGGAAAATGTAACGTCCCTTTTGCAACAAAAAGTTCAAAAACAGAAATACTTACATGTTGTGCTTTGTGTTATTATTTTTATTTTTTTTGTATTGGCTTGTAATTGAATTACATTTATATATGGCATATATAAAAGGCTAATTGCATTAGTGTCCACAAGGAAGTCCTGAGGAATTAATTTTCGAGTGTTCCTGGCAGTCGTGTTACCTGATACTCCACTTTTCATCAACAAGAACACAACCTCAGGCAAGGGTGGTTATTGTTCACAGGTGTTTGAAGTGGCAAAAAATGCCTGCCGCCTATTAATAGAACACATGCTTGGATCATGTACGTACTTTGACTGACAGATTTTTTTTTTCTTCGATAACTTTTGCATTGTTGACAAAGGAAATGAAATATGTTGTACAGTTACGGTCATGTGACAAGGAAACTGTTGAAAAAAGACGTTGTTTGCTATTGTGACCTGCTTTAAAGCATGTGCCAAATGCATCATTGTAAAACGTAAGTGTGTCATACTTGTCTAGTATTATGAAATATTACATAAAGCACATTATCATCATTTCTGGCCTGTTTATTCACATTTAGGTCATTATTTCATCGTTTACAGGTCTGTGGTATTATGTTGGAGGAAAAGACTGCCCCTGCCTCACTCTGATTGGCTCCCCAAATTTCGGCTATCGCTCTGTGCACAGGGATCTGGAGGCTCAGATCGCTATAGTAACAGAGAACGAGGAACTCCAGATGCAACTGCAACAGGTTGGATTTCCTCTTAAACTGAGTTTCTTAAAGTTTTGGCTCATGTAACTTTCAAATCCCGGGTTGTCATGTGACAGTTTAAATAGGTCATGGCATTTTTAGCATACATTTATTATGATTATATATACAGCAGGAAAAATATTTCCATTTCCATTTTTCTCAGAAAACATATTTATAAAGGTGCTGCTGACCTGAATTTTCACCTGATGTTGGTAACAACCAAAGAAATCCATAAATGCAAAGAAAAATAAACAAATTAGATTAAAAATGAAGTTATGTGAAATAAAATGAAATGACGAAGGGAAAAAGTACTGAACACATGAAGAAAGGCAGGTGTAAAAAGGTAGTGAAAGCCCGGACAGTAGCTGAAATCTCTCAGTAGTTATTCAGCAACCCTCTGCCCTTCACTGTAAATTAATATTAACTGCCTCAGTCCAACACCTACATTAGCAGGATGATGAGGATGAAACTAGAGTGGACATTTCAGCAAGATAATGATCCAAAACACAGCCAAGGAACCTGTCAAATGCTTTCAGAGAAAGAAAATCAAGCTGTAGAATGGCCGAGTCAATCACCTGACTTGAATCCAATATAAAATACAAAATAATGATCAGATTTGATAGGCGAGACCCACAGAACCATCAAGATTTTTACACTCTGTTGAAGTCTGTGAAAAACTCACACCTGAGCAATTCATGAGACTTCATTTTCTGTATGTGTCTATAAGCCGCCCTCACCAAAAAAGCTTTTTATAGACCATTTTGATGGATGTAAACAATAACAGTGGTCCAAAACGTATTTTCCATTTTTAATTTCCATAGCTTCTGAGAATCTTATTGATAAATAATGTTATGATATCTGTTTTAATGTCAAGTTATGATTGAATTGCTTCTTGTTACAGTTAGGAAACAGTTTAACACCAGGAAGGAAATGGGCCAGTCATCACATCGAAATGGTCTATATAAAGTATTAATTACATTTAGTAGTTCAGTACTTTTTCATTGTGTCATTTCATTGTTATTACACATTACTCATTTTCTGATTTTTGTTAAGGTTTTTACAAAAAAAATTAATAAATAAAAAAAATGTGTGTATATATATATATATATATATATATATATATATATATATATATATATATATATATATATATATATATATATATATATATATATATATATATATATATATATATATATACATATACATATACATGTGTGTATATACATATGTACGTTTTATACAGTGGTGTATTAGTGCACAAATTCTAAACACTTCTTTTTTCTTCATTGTTGAATTTGAACGAGACTTTCTGAAGGTTACAGAAGTCAGAAGTGAGTGTGAAAATTCTGTTATCATTTACTCATCGTTCACTTGTCACACTCATCATTCACTGTTTGTGTTTGTTTCTTTTGTTGAACTCAAATGAAGATTTTTCGAAAAATGGTATCCAATGAGATGCGTAGTATTTGTTTTTCCTGATATTAACGTCAGTAGTTACCGGTTTTCAACATTCTTCAAAATATCTTCTTTTGCTTTCCTCAGAAGAAAGAAACTTTAAAAAGATTTGAAACTATTAGAGGATGAGTAAATGATGATAAAATATTCATTTTGGGGTTAACTATCCCTTTATTAATTACATGTTGTGTACACCAATGAACAACAATCACAATATGATCATAGAGAGTAAATATCACACGCTTGTACTGTTGGTACTAACTACTGTACTTGAGTATAATCCTTTTTTTTTAGTTTATAGCTGGACTGTAAACCTCACCATATGATTTGCTTTATTGCAACTTAAACAAGATATCATTGAATCTTGAAGTCAAGTTTTTTTTTTTATCACTCTCACGCTTTGATGAGCATTGCAATATGATATTGGAATATTTTAGTATTTTCTGCATAAAGTTATTGTCATTACAGCTTTTTACTCATACAGGACGGCAATAGATTCTCTTATCTTTCATGCCTTAAACTGAATTACATAAAAGATAGGACATAATCACTAGACTTTACTGGTAGTTCTGGGAAGAGAGGCAATAATAAAGATTAATTAATTGTGAGTGTTATCAGTTTTTATAGTTTGTGAAGTGTACGATTCCTGTAATCGTCACTTATCAGTTGCTAAAGATCAGTTTTATGAGAAAAACCCTGTGATTACGTAACGCTTGAGATTTGACACAGATAAAAGAAAAGTTGTGTTCTCTGTCTTGTTTAGGAACAGGAGGTGTTATATCAGAGCTCAACACAAGTGTCAAACTCCACTTTTAACCAGCCGGACCGTCATGTAAAGCTCTGGGTCAAACTGGTTACTCCACTCATCAAGAACTTCTTCTGAGTTCAACGAGCCTGATGTGATGGATATCACTGTCTGTGACAGGTCAGTTACTGATGTACTACTGAAACACATTTAGACAAGGCAAGTTTATTTATCTAGCACATTTCATACACAGTGGCAATTCAAAGTGTTTTACAAAAACAGGAATAAAAAAGACAAGAATAAGTAAAATAGAAACAAATAATATTAAAACAGATGAAAACAGCGTAAAGACAGTTTTTCCATATTCCAAAACACCAGTGTATCATATTTTCTCATTTTACTCTGGGACTTCCCCATTGTGGTAATTAGAACCAACATAACGGGACCGTTTTTCAATATTTCATACCAGATTTTCAACAAAATATCCAGCCAGTCTCAGGCTTTTACTAAAATTGCATTATTTGAAAACCTCAGTATTTAATAATAGAAAAAATGTTTTGAGAAGTTGTTGCCAGTAACATATAGTGCAACTGTGCTGCAGGCCTCCTAAGTTCAAATCCCGACTTGCCAGGGTTGCCAAGCTTTTTTCAACAAGACAAGACCAAAACTAACTTAAAACTAGCACAATGGTCAATCAAATCTATTCCAATAGCATCAAAACTACAAATATTCCACTACCCTTTCTCTTAATAATCACTGTATGCATTCTACTAGGTTTCTTCTTTAAAAATAAATATATACAGGTACTAGTAATTCTAAACATTCTGTTATAACAAAAATCATCTTACCTAAAGATTAACAGCCCAGCCGGCATGGTCTCTCATGTAACTGCTGTCTGCCGTCTAGTTGAAATGTGGCCAGACGCAGAACAATTTTAGCAGAAGTGAACATCAATATTTTGAAATAAATTTTGCATTAAAGATATTTTAAAAAATCTCAAATAAACATTCAAAATATTCAATTAAATTTAAATCGACAGACTCATAATTTTGCAGTTGTTACTTAGCAACAATCCTGGAGAATCCTGCCAATCGGGTTGCTATTGAAATGAAAACAGCTGCTCATACTGTTTTTCCTCTACAGGGTATATGCAGGAATCCTAAAGATAATTTCAAAACCTTTTTAAGACTTTTTAAAGACCTTCTCGGAATATTTTAAGACCTCATCACCACTTCAAGTTCTAATCAGTATCAAACCTTTAACTTAATAAACAGTTGATAATAAACAGTTGTAATTAAATAAATCAATGGACCACAACCATGCAACAGCACTCAGATAAGCTCAGAAGAAACAAAGCTTGAAATAATAAATAACGCAGTTGTTTTCAGCGACTTGCTTTAGCCACTGTTTAAACTTACATTTTCCCATTTTTGTCGTCTGTTTCACTCTATGGTTTCGCTACATGTGGAGAGCTTCACATCACCTTCCCTCGTTTGTCGCAAATTAAGTGACATCACCAGGACAGAGAAGCTTGGCTGGAAACACCCAGGCCCGAACCAATTGCGTTGATCGAGCACGCCGTTGTTAATATTAGGAGGAAAATAAATGTATTTATGCTTTTTTGGAGTCAAATGCTTTGGACAATGCTTGAACAAAACTTAAGACCTCGTAAAAACGCGTTTAAGACTTTTTAATACCTTTTAAGGGCCTTAATTTTCTCATAATTGATTTATCAGCTTTTAATACTTTTGAAGACCCAGCAGACACCCTGCTCTAGTGCCCCTGCATCTCACAAAAGTATGCTTACTCTGT
Source organism: Danio aesculapii (assembly GCF_903798145.1). NCBI lineage: Eukaryota > Metazoa > Chordata > Actinopteri > Cypriniformes > Danionidae > Danio > Danio aesculapii. The sequence goes on along the minus strand of NC_079446.1, from coordinate 35,694,086 downwards.
TTCACTATCCTAGCTGTTTTTTTTTTTGTTTAAACTTTATTGTCTGTTCTGCACAGAATGGAAATTTGACTTTAACACTGGATTTAAAACAGCAACTGCATACATACAACAATTACACAATAAAAACACTCCCCATGTTAATTAAAAATGTAAAAACCAAATTAGCCCCAAACATATTACTGCAGATCATTCTTGACAACCATCCCATTTGCATCAAACAGTGGTCCGATGTAAAACAACATCTGCAATTGGGAATTTTTTTTTTTCTTTTTATAAGCATTTCTTCAGGCTTTAGGAATTCTAAACCTGCGTCCTGATGGCAACACTTTAAAAGTGAAGGGGATGTGTATTTTATCTATGGTAAAATACAAATTTGGTAGAGTAAAATATTTCAACACAACACTATAAATAGAATTAATGCATTATGTAAAAACTTTTACCTTCAGAATAAAAAACAACCCTTGGACAGTGGTTCAAAGTAGCCCTGGTCCACAGGAAAACCAGACTTGGCAACCCTACGACTTTACAGATCTTCACTTTCTTGTCAACTTCGCTTCCAGTCAACATACTGTCCTGTCATAATGACGGCCAAAAAATGGTTCCATTAAACCAGATTAAAAAGGGTAAAAAATAAATGTACCTATATTTTAGTAACTATAATTAGCGTCGTGTGCTGCTAGGCAGTAGGCAATGGCTTGCTCTGACTGAGATAACGATAATCAGTTTCAGCCACAATGAATTCTGGATGCCAAACAGGTGGAAGATGCTGGCTTCAAAACAAATAAAGGCAAATTTCTGCCGGGTGCAAAAATTATCCAAATTTTGTATCATGATAATAATAATAATAGTGAAATGCTCATGAGAAAATCTAGAGTCATGTGATCTCATGAGGAAACATAACTTACTAATTTGTCAGAAAAGTGGCTAATTCATACAAATTCATATGATTTCATTTGTATCAAAATGTATGATTTCTGAAAGGAGGTGTTCCCCTAAACCCTAACCCTACCCCTCATTATTAGCATATCATACTAAAATGTATGAATGAGATTGTACATATTAATACGAAATAGCAATTAAATCAAAAAGTCCAGAATTTCTATGTGATTGTGTTAGATGCACATGTTTTCTTCCTGTTTGTTGCGAACCCTTAATTAGAGGCAGTAAATTCCATGAGTAACAATGACTATAATGAGGTGTTGATATCACAGGTGAGTGTTGTCCTGATTCACCTAAACATCATTGTTAATCCCCCAAAAGTAATAATTTCATCACTATAAACTTGTGTTTCCCAACCCTGTTCCTGGAGACACACCAACAGTATATATTTCGGATGTCTCCCTTATCTGAGTCATTCATTTCAGGTTTCAGAGTCTCTTCTAATGTTCTGATGATTTGATTTAGGTGTGTTTGATTAGGAAGAGGTTGAAAATGTTTACTGTTGATCTTCCTTTAGGAACAGGGTTGGGAAAAACTGCTTTAGACATTATTTTGTGAAGATAGTTGCATATTATAATATGTTTTTTTTAATTGTAGTCATGAGCATGTGTAAATTTGACCCATTGGCAGTTTTAGCTCTACAGTACAACAACTAAAAGGTTGTTTAAACCAGTGCTGTAGTTGATCAGACGTATTACAGTGTAGCGGGAGATTCAGACATGAGTAATTCTTGCTGGAAAATCCATCTTAAGCTGGTAGCTGTATTTTGGTATATGGAAGCTGGTTATTATGGAGGCTGATTATTATCTGGTCCAAACCAGTTATTAGCTGAACCAGGCTGGTTATTAGTTGGTCGCCTGACAACAGCTTTCCAAAAGCCACCTTGACCACCTTAAAGTCAACATGAACCCTCTTTACCATCTTAATAGGGGTTCCTGGTGTAATCGTGGATGATTGAACAGTGTTTGTGTTTCCAAAGAAAACCTTTTCATCTTAATCTTTCGTCAAATGTATTAAGTTTCTCTACTCTTTTTTTTTTTTTTCAACTCACGTCATAAAAGCAAGCCATTTTTAGATGTTTCAGTTGTAACACTCAGAAAACAGTGCATTTAAGTCAGAAGTTAAAGTGTAAACTATTTATTTTCACATCTAAATATCAATTAATATTAAACATTTAAATCTAAGTTCTCGCTTTCAATAGTTTATGTTCTAATAGTGTTACATTTAGATGCACGATGCAATACTGCAGATCTGTTGCTACTTGTTTTATCAGGAGTTTAGTTTTTGGATATTGATGAACTAAACAACATGAATACAGATGACTGTAATTTCTGCGCTCTGGAAAATATAAACAGAATAGCAGCGTCCAGTCATAAAAATATTACATTCATTCATTCATTATCCTTCAGCTTAGTCCCTTTATTTATCAGGGGTCACCACAGCGGAATGGACCGCCAACTTATCCAGCATAAGTTTTATGCAGCGGAAGCCCCTCCAGGCTCGACCCAGTATTGTAAAACAACCATACAAACTTATAATTACACTCATACACTATGGCCACTTTAGCTTGGTCAATTCACCTGTACCTTATGTGTTTGGACTGTGGGGGAAACCGGAGCACCCAGAGGAAACTCACGCGAACAGGCGGAGAACATGCAAACTCCACACAGAAATGCCAACTGACCAAGCCGGGGCTCGAACCAATGACCTTCTGGATGTGATGTGACAGTGCCAACCACTGAGCCATTGTGCTGCCTATATTACATTTACATTTAGTCATTTAGCAAGCGCTTTTGTCCAAAGTGAATTCAGAATTGAGAAGGCATTCAGCAATTCAGCAAGACTATTATTATATGATATTATTATTATTAATAGATATTATTAGCTGTATAAATGAGAATGTAACTGAATTTGTCAAATTTTGGACGAATAAATCAAAAGTTGCAGTTTATCTGATCAAGTTGCCGTAATCTATTAATAATAAGAAAATGTGCAAATAATTCTCTACAGAAAAATAACAAATAATAAATATAATAAGGGCGTCACGGTGACGCAGTGGATAGCACGATCACCTCACAGCAAGAAGGTCATTGGTTAGAGCTCCAGCTGGGTCAGTTGGCATTTTTGTGTGAAGTTTGCATGTTCTCCCTGTGTTTGCCTGGGTTTCCTCCCGGGCGCTCCGGTTTCCCCCATAGGTCCAAAGACTTGTGGTATAGGTGAGTTGGGTAATCTAAATTGTCCATAGTGTATGTGTGTGAATGAGAGTGTATGGATGTTTCCCAGTGATGGGTTGCAGCTGGAAGGGCATTCGCTGAGTAAAACATATGCTGGATAAGGTGGTGGTTCATTCCACTATGGGGACCCCAGATTAATAAAAGGACTAAGCTGAAAAAAAATGAATCAATAAATATAATAATTAAGATTTTTTTAAAGGAATGATCAATCATACCTGTTTTCTTCTATATAAGTTCAAGAGGAAGTAAAACTGAAAGTAAAAAATGAATTTCATGGCGTTAGTTGAATTGTAATTGTTTAAGATGTTTAATTTCTATAAATGTATAATCTCTCTATAAATTGTTTAATCTCTATAAATAACTGTACAGTTTTAAATGTGCAAAATTGGCAATATTTAATAAAGATAAAAAAATCACAATCTAATAAATTATAGTGACTTCATCATCAACATCAAGCTCTGCTCTGTTATATTTTTATTGTTTTTATTTCATATGCAGTTATATCATACTACTGAAGAAAAAGTATACAGTATATGCAGCTGAGAGCTAAATTATTAGCTCTCCTGTGCAATATTTATTATTTTTCATATATTTCTCAAGTAATGTTTAACAGATTAAGGAACATTTTTACAGTATTTCCTATACTATTTTCTTATGGAGAAAGTCTTTTTTTTCGGCTAGAATAAAAGCAGTTAAAAAAAAACAACAACATTTTAAGGTCAATATTATTAGCTGCCTCAAGCAATTTTTTATTGCCAACAGAACAAACCATGACTTTCCTAATTACCTTAATTAGCATTTTTATTAAATTAACCCAGTTAAGCCTTTAAATGTCACTTTAAGCTGAATACTAGCATCTTGAAAAATATCTAGTCAAATATTATTTACTGTCATCATGGCAAAGATAAAAGAAATCAGTTATTAGAAATGAGTTATTAAAACTATTATGTTTAGAAATGTGTTGAAAAAAATCTTCTCTCCGTTAAACAAAAATAAACAGGGGGGCTAATAATTCTTACTTTAACGTATACTAATATAAAACAAATAATTTTCACATTTATGAAGTGACTAGTAGCAGCTGGGATGAGTTGGTGGTATAAAGGGGTTTTATGAGCTTCTCATCGTGTCGAAGCATAAATGAGCCATTGGCATAAACTGCTCTGAAGGTATTAGCCTAAAGCAAGCAGAAACTGCATTCAGGCATATTATTCCACTTCCAAACGAATGACTTGGCTCTATTGCGCTCAGTATAGTCAGAGTTTCCCCGAAGATGAATACACAAAACCTCGGCCTACCAGACAGCGGCTTCTCAAGAATGTACATTGTCACTCCAGTGGTTCCTTCAACCCAAATCCCCGTCACAAAGTCCAGCACGGAGCTCAAAGCGCCAGACCACAGCATGAATCTAGCCATTCCAATGGTGTCAGACCCAGGCAGATCTACAGGCTTCAGCTGCACTGCCGGTGACCTCCGTCACGCACATCTGGAGCCTCTTAATGCTTCGCTTTCCTCCATTTCAATGCTAACGTGCTAAAGATCTGGATTTAAAGAGGTCATGTGATGCATTTTCATGTCTTGCGTTTTCTTTGGTGTGGTATGTAGCTGTTTGCGTGTGTATAAAATCTGCAAGAGCCAGTCAGCTACAAAAGATGTTTTCTGTCTAAAGCCAGGTTGTCACAGCAACATTAGTGCAATGGCCAAACAAAACTAGCCAATTAATATAAAAACTCTAAATATGCCACTCCCATATGATCAGATCTTGCACTGAAAACATCATTTTTGAAATAATTAGGACATTATTCAGCTTTGTGATTGTTTTAAGGACAAAGATGTGAAACTTGAATGGTCTTCCTAATGAGAGAAAACTAATGAACGTCTCAAAGGTGCAGAACAAGCTTAATTTAAGCATTAATTTTTATATTTATTGATATAAATCATGATGAATTACTACATTATTTTCTAATATAATCCCTTCATATTTAACAAGAAATATTTTTGTCACTCACAAAAGGATGTTTTCCACCTAAAACATGGTGTCCAGGTTTTTGCAGCAAAACTGTAGCTCAATGGGCAATCAACATTAGCTCAATAATATACAATATCGTCGGCGCAATAGCCTAGCAATAGCGTGTCGACATTTGGTGCAGTAGCACGTCAGGGCGTCACGAGTTCGAATCCCGGCTCGAGGACATTTCCCTACCCTACCCCCCTCTCTTTCTCTCCAACTTCGCTTCCTGTCCTAAATACTGTCCTATCTAATAAAGGCAAAATAGCCAAAAAATAAATATTTAAAATAATATAAAAAATCAAAATATGCCACTCCCCATACGTAAAGGACACATTTTACATCAGTGTGTGCATTATCTCATTCAGATCATGCACCAAAAGATCATTTCAAAAATAATCTTAATGTGAGCTAAGTTAGGGAGTGTTTTAAAAGTGCAAAACTAGCTTCATTTAATTGTAACAGAGTTATTTTATACAGTTATTGATATAACTCATATTGAAAAGGGAAGGTTTTCGCTTTCAGCTTGTCGGCAAAATTTTTTTTCCTGTTTTTATTTAGGTTAAATGTAGGGGTGCAATGATTCACACAGAGCCATTTGAAAATCTTTTCAAATATGTGACGACTCAAATGGGTTGCGATGTTAAATCATAGAAACCAAAGAATTTGGTTAAACAAATCACAATACATGTTTTGATCAACAGCAGGGACCGTTGTGACCATTTTGTTTTTGTTGTTAATGCTAAGATGAGATTAACCCTAAATAACACTAGTGTGGATGTTTATGCATGTGTACATGTACGACATGTTTTTTTTAATTATAAACATCGATTTAATATGGTTAAACACACTTAAAAAAAAACACTTGTTACTAGTAAAAATCAGGCCAAGGCATCGCTTCATTGTATGCTCCACCTGTTTTCCCTGCTGAAAAATCCATCTTAAACCAGCCTAAGCCGGGGTGGTTGGTTTTAGCCATTTTTTAACCTGGTCTTAGCTAAAAGCTAAAACCAGCTTAAACCAGGCTGGTAAGATCAGCCTATAGATATATACAGTAGATATCACATACGGACCCTGAGCATGCGTCTGTAGCGCCGCCACATTTGTACAGTGCTCCCAGGACAAATGTTATTCAACTGCACTAGTCAAGACTAAAGCCAAAACTGTTTTGTAAACGTACAATTTACCAGTTGAATTGTTTTATTAAATTAATGACGGTAAACATGACAAGTGCTAAAAAGTGGGGAGGGGGAGTTGGGGGGAATCTTATCAGCAGGGGGCGCTGTAACTGTGCAGAGATCTCAGCTTGTGCCAGAAAATGTAGATATGCTGATGTTTCGTAAAAATAAAATGAAGATGATAGAAAAACGATGATGAGAAAAAGAAATCAAGCAAAGAAAAACTAGTTATTTAAAAAGATATACTTATTTTTACACATGTATTCGTTGTTTTCTTTAACTTGGAATTTGTTGTAAAGTTCCAATTTGGTTTTGTTATTTGACAAAATCTGCTTTTATTTTATAAAGAAATGTGCTCTTCCCAAATTGTCTTAATTCTGTTAGAAAAATCAGGAAAAGCAATCGCATCAAATCATGAGTCAAATGAATCGTTACATCCCTAATTCAAAGCCTAAAGTTTGGTCATCCACAGTCAGCAAAATTACGTACGTGTTTGTGTGTGACTCAACTAACACCGTTATTTAGTCGCAATACTCATCTAAACAAAGTACTACTTATTTAATCTGTAAACTATGTCTTCTTTATTGCATATAACTGTCTGTGCGCTGGAAACGTTGTTTCCTGTGTCTGAATGTTTTAAACTCACTGGGAATGTTTACATAATCACAGGCCATAAAAACATGTGAAACTGATAAACTTTCACTACATCATGATTAAACATATAACCCAGGGATAACCAGCTCTCTGAATTCTACATTCAGCCCATTTTAAATGTATCTTAAGTTACAAACTTTTTCTCCTCTACTGAATGTTGAAATTTTGTCATGTTGAAATCCTTTCTACAAAAACCCTGAGATTTGATCCAAGAATCAGTTCATGAAAGTGTAAGATTCTCTTTCCAGGAAGAAGTTCCTCACTTTTGCCGTCTGTTTTGAGTTTATTTTGTGGTCAGTGACTCGATCACATTTCTAGGGAACTTCCAGTCACTGCTTGAGGATTATCACCAGATTGAACATCAGTTGTTGTTTTTTTGCAGAATTATCAAAATGTTCAAATCTTTAATCTTACGTAATATTAGAAATGCTGAAGTTGCATCTTAATGAAGTTTGTCTTGTCAAGACTTTACTGCAAGTCTGTTTACTTCCCTCAGTAGTGCTCTGCCCTCTAGTGGTAATTCAAATACATTACACAGTTTCAAATCAACGCAATCTTTAAAACTGTATAAATGTTTGCTTAAAAACATCATCAATGTTGAAAACTATTGTGCTTAATGTTTCGCTTCTGAAGGATCATGCAACTGAAGACTGGAGTAACGATGGTGGAAATTCACTTTTGGCTCACAGAAATAAAGAAAACTTTCTACAAATTTTCAAATAGAAAATGGTTATTTTGAAGGGTGGTGTGGTTTCCCCTTTATCTTATTTTTATTTTATTTTACTTTTTCCAGGCGAAGGTGAAGCTGCGCAAGTCATTTCCAGATTTTGATGGTCTCTAAATGCTCTTTATTGACTGGAATCAAGAGGTTTTTTCCAGCAAATTCCATCAGTCATCTAAACAAACTAATCTGCTGTGTGTTGTTTTACTCAAACACATTGATTCTGCTCTAACAAACCCATTGTTAGAAGGAGAAATGTAATGTAAACCAGCGTGATGGACATGTATGCCAAACAGCAACAATGAACGTGTGACCATCAGTTTGATGTGCTGTGCATTTGACATTTATACAGTATGTAAATATTTTAGTTAATTTAATTAGTTTTTTTCTGTAAACATTTCAATTTTGTCACTTTAATAAGATGCTGTTAAAAAAAAAACCTTTCCGTTTCTACTTGCTCTTATTTTTATATGGTTGAAAACAGCAGAAGCATTTTAGCAATCTTACACCGCATTCATTATTGAATTGAAGCAACTTTCTAAATAGCCCACATTTCCTACTGTCTGAAACAAGTGCAACTATCAAGAATGACTGCACGCTCAAAAATAAAGGTACTGGGGTGATACCTTTTCAAAAGGTACCTTATAGGTGCACATTGGTACATTAAGGCAGTGTTTCTTAACCATGTTCCCGGAGGACCACCAGCTCTGCACATTTACATGTCTCCTTAACCAAACACACCTGATTCAGATCATCAGCTCATTAACAGAGACCGAAAGACCTGTAATGGGGGTAAAAGACAAAGGAGACATCCAAAACATGCAGTGTTAGTGGTTTTCCAAGAACGTGGTTGAGAAACACTGCCTTAAAGGAACAATTTTGTAAATTTAAAGGTAATATGAGGTACACATTTGTACATGTACTTGCACATTTGTACCTTAAGGCAGTGTTTCTCAACCATGTTCCTGAAAGACCACCAGCTCTGCGCACCCACATGTCTCCTTAACCAAACACACCTGATTCAGATCATCAGCTCATTAACAGAGACCGAAAGACCTGTAATTGGTGTGAAAGACAAAGGAGACATCCAAAACATGCAGTGCTGATTGTATTTTTAGAAACATGGTTGAGAAACACTGTCTTAAAGGAACATTTTTGTAAATTTAAGATAACACAAGGTACACATTTATACTTGTGCACATTTGTACCTTAAGGCAGTGTTTCTCAACCATGTTCCTGAAGGACCACCAGCTCTGCACACCCACGTGTCTCCTTAACCAAACACACCTGATTCAGATCATCAGATCAAAGCAAAAGACCAGTAATGGTTGTAAAAGACAAAGGAGACATCCAAAACATGCAGTGTTGGGGGTCTTTCAGGAACGTGGTTGAGAAACACTGCCTTAAAGGAACATTTTTATAAATTTAAGGTAATATGAGGTACAAATTTGTACTTGCACATTGAAGGCTGTGTTTCTCAACTACATTCCTGGAGGACAACCAGCTCTGCACATTTACATGTCTCCTTAACCATATAAAGATTCAGATCATCAGCTCATTAGCAGAGAATGAAATTCCTGTAATAGGTGTGAAAGACAAAGGAGACATCCAAAATATGCAGGGCTGGTTGTCTTCCAGGAACGTGGTTGAGCAACACTACCTTAAATTTACAAAAATGTACCTTTAAGGCAATATGAGGTACACATTTGTACTTTTTAAGTATAAATATGAACTTTTAAGGTACAAATGTGGACCTGATGGGTATAAAAGTGTACCTTTAGAAAAGGTAATGCTCCGATGACAACATTTTTATTTCTGAGAGTGTCTTAAAAGGAAAGTTTATACAAAACACACAAAAGCTATATTTACATTTTGTTTTTCACACAAGAAACGCGATCATTTAGCAAATGAGCATCTGTTAAACACCCTGTAATATTGCCCAATATCATATACAATGATGAGCATATGAGCTATTTTAATATATTACAGCGAGAAAAAAAAAGAGAATTTAGGGGAGCTTCAAACAAACACAAACCCGAGGTGGATTTGAGCACCCTTGTAATGACTTATTCAGAATGATTGCAGTATTATTTCAACATTTGAGTGTGTTTGCAGAAGTTGAAAAGCACTGTTGGTTTTGTAATAAAAAGCTGCGGTTCTCCACATTTCCTGAGCATGTTTTCATTTTTGGTGTCAGTGTGCATTTAAAAAAAAAAGTATTTGCTTATTTATTAGGTTGATTAACTGAGACCAGATTCTTTCCTAAAAAAGCGCATTTAACTGGATTAAAACGTCAGGAGTGCCAGAGTTAGTAAAAGACTAACATGTTTGTGGCTCTTAAAAGGTGAAATGAGGCCTTAAAGCCACGTCATGTAACGCACAAAATAGACAAAAACATCTGTACTGTATGAAGCCGCAGTGTTCTTTGTCATTTTTAAGAATAAAGAGACTGAAACATTTGTGATGGAGTGATTATTTGATTTTTACAGCTCTGAGACCTTTTTTTTTTTTGGTCACTTTTGTGTCCGCTTTGTTAAAGGGGTTTTTACACTATACGTGTTTATTCTAGTGCTGTCAAACGATTAAACGCATAACAAGATGAAAGTTTGCATTTACGCAATATATACAGGTGTACCATGTTTATTTATGCACATATGTATAAATGCACACATACTGCTATAAATACAAAAGAAATCTATTTCCATATATGTTTGTATATGCAATAATATTTTTGTGCATTCACATTAGATTAATCGGTACCAAAGCCAAAACTGGAACTAATCTAACAAAAAAAAACTTAAGATCAGTCTAAATATTACACCATATACGCAAATGTAAGTGACACACGTGAGCAATGTCATTCTAAAGCAGATTTGGCATGTTTTGGGCATGCCCCAGACGGTTTTATTATTGGACAACTATGTTTAAAATTCTGTTCAAGGCGTATAATAAGACATTAGGCCTAGTTTTGAAATGGCTGTTTTTGGAGTACTTGAAAAGGCATAGTCGTGTCCAATAATTATCAAGACGCTTATGCCTTCGCGTGTCTTATGGCTCAGAGAAGAAGATTGCTTGATTGGAAATTTAATTTTTATTGATTTCTTTTATTATTTATGCTGTTGTGTTGTGAGGTGTTGCAGACCTCTTGGCCAGGCCACCCTTGTAAATAAGATCTTAATCTCAATGGGTTTTTGTATTTGGTTAAATAAAAAAACTTATATGCTTGTGTATCACATTATGTGACCTTAATCTTTCATCTGACAACTTTCAACCTTAAAAAGTTGGAAAAAGTGACTTTTATGAACATTTTGTAATAGTTTAAAGTGATATATTGAATTTTCAACATCAAAAGTCTACAGATCAACATCCCATTATGAAAATCACAATCGTAGATATTTTTTACAGTGTAGCGTTTAGCAATATTTTAAAAGTGTTTTTTTTTCATAGTGATTTTTTTTTACTTTTAGTAATTATATATTACATAAATGTATTTCCAATAGTTTCTAAGCAAATTTTCAGATTTTTTTCCTCAGCTCGCTTCCTATGCTTTAATTGAACAGGAGATACATAAAATAAGGTGATTTTGATTATAAAAATGGTTGAACTCATTTGAATCAAACAGAAATGATGATGCTGTTTTTAAGATTGGAGAAAATTAAATACTCTCAGAGGATCCACTAAACATTTTTATACAGTATGGAATCCAATGATCTCATACTTTGACAAAGGAATAACACGTCCCCCAACACGTCTAAAACTAATAGGGAAATTAAAATGCCTGTGCTTAAAAGGATAATGCAATCAAACTCAATTGGCAAACATTGACTTTACTATCAAAACTCTCGGCCCGTTTCCACTGAGTGTTTTAAATACACAGCCGAGAAATGACACCATAATAATATATACAAATAATAACGAGTAATGGTCGATTCGAGCTCAAACAAACCTTGTTGTCGGAGTCTATGAACAGCCACAAAGCCAAGAGTTGCCCCGTAGTTTTTTTACGACCCCGTCTAAAGTGCGAGCGGTTTCGCTTTCTTGCTTGTGCTCATGCATCTATATTTGAAATAAACTTCTTGAGCTGATGATAATAACTTGCGCTTGATTATATTGATGTGCTTTTGAAACCTGATCTTTTGAGAAACTGACAAACGTGAGAGTCTGTACGTGTTCATATATTTATTTATTTTATATACCGTAAAATAGACGTTACATTGATCTGCAGTTACGATCAAATCATGTTCAGAGAAAGGTTAGTAATGAACATTTATACACAAGTATTTATGTGTATAAAGCATCTGTTTTGTGAGAAGTGCTGCTCATATGATATGTGAATGACCCGTACAGTTTTACTGTAGACTTTCCCTCGAGGGAAAATGACGTTGACTGAAACTTTGTCCTACACAGCCTGATCTCACGAGAAAACGTAAGTATTTTACGTTTTGTCAGTTTAGTGGCTAATTCGTAAGAATTCGTACGAATTTCGTTTCACAAAGTCAAATTAAAGACTTTTAAAGACCTTTTTAGGACCATGAAGAATGAAATTTCAGACTTATATAGAGGTAAACGCTAAAGATTTTTTAATGGCCCGTAAGGAAAAAAAATTACTTGCCCTTTCAAATAAATAAATAAATTAGTTATTTCTTAGCCACATTATTTAAATAATGTGACAAAACAAGCAGACCCTGGTTATATACATATATTTTTTGCAACACAACTATTAAACATAATTAACAACATAAACTCTTTAAAAACTAAATGTCTGCACAACAGACTGTCCAAAAAGTTTTATTCAGATGTATTTGATGGTGGTTGGATCGACTGAGTAGCTTTACATTACCAAAGTAAATTAAGACCCGTTTACAATGATTTTAGACCTACAAGACAATATTTCAGCCAATTTTTAAGGCCTGAAAGTTTGTTTTTTAATTTAAGACTTTTTAAGATTCCCCGCAGATACCTTGTTGAAACAATTTCAGTTTGCTTTTTTGTAGCTCAGCAATAAAACAAAAAAGGTTACATCAAACTAGAAATGACAATCTCTGTGTTAAAGGCATTTGCCCCAACCTTCTCCATCATACTCACTCTCCTCTCAGATGGGATGGTGACAATCAAAGGTTACAGTGTAGAGGCATCTCTGCTTTAGAGCATTCCTCCTCTGAGGATCAATATGGCTCCCAGGTTTTATACTTATTGAATGAATATGTTTCTTAATATGTGATGTTTTTAGTAAGAAATAGAAGTTCTATAAAAATTAATGTTTTAGTAATAATTAAAATGAATTTTTCCACCACAATCTCTAACCCAGAATAAAACATGGAGCTCAAATTACTAAGACCACAAAACCAACCCAGCTTCTTCAGCCCTAAAATTCTAACTAAACACAAACTTACCTTGGTAAAAACCCCAACCGTCTTTCTCCAAACTTATCCAGCATATTTCTCTTCAATCCTCAGAAACTGAAATAAATCAATAAATAATATTTAAAAAGCAAAGCTCAAACTTTTTTTTATTGTAAGCACAAGATTACATACAATGGTGAACTTAACTTGGCAGGTCAAAACCATTTCTTCACCCGGTTTACTTTTCACAAAGTATATTTGGACGATAAAAAATAAAACAACCTATACGTTTAAATATGTACAGCGTCGATAAATTAATATTTAAGAGTCTTCTCTCAAATTACCAGTGCATACAAAGCAAAAAAAAAGAAAACTGTTTTAAGGGGGGATTTCTGATACGTTCAGTCATCCAACACACTAAAGTTTGTAAAATACAAAACATAGTAAAATAAGCTCTCAAGTCAGTAGTTTCGTTTTGACAGAGTTCCATAAATACAAAGCAAACTTACTGAAATGTTTCTGGATTTCAGTCTTTCATAAAGGCCACCTATGAGTTAAAGGAACGATGATGATGATGATGATGATGATGATGATGATGATGATGATGATCAAAATAAAACAAAATACTGTTTAAGCCAAATAAACAGCATTCAACTTAAAAACTGAACTTCAGAATTCATCGAGACTGAAAGACTAACTTTGGCAAAACATGAAAAAGTCTATCCAAGAACAACCAAAAAATATATATAAATATGACAGCAGATAAATGAATCGCAAAAACGACCCTCCCGAATATTTACAGTACATAGCAGTGTAAAAATAGGTGCGGAGTCAGCATTTATCGGTATGAAAGCACAGAAATGCAGGATGAGATGCCACAATCAGTCAGACCCGCTGATTCCAGATGATGAACACTAATGTCAGACTTCCCCAGAAAAACCACCTGCTTCATTCCTGAGATAAAAAAAACAATCCAGTCCAGCGTTTATGGCTTCCGTTGAGATTTCGCCCCTTTTTCCAGGTCCATGTTCAGGCTGAAGTGTTTCTACTGTCTCTTTAAAGACGAGGCTTTCTTCTTCCGTGCCGCCAGCATCTCGTAGAACGGGTCTCTGCTAATGGCGGATCTGGACATCGGGAGAAAGTTATGAGAAAATGAGTTTATTTTAAAAAATAAATAAATAAAAAAAACCGTAAATAAAAAAAAATACCGTAAAAAGTTTTAAAAAGTGACTTTTATGAAGATTTTGGAATAATTTAAAGTGATATATTGTCTGGGTTGGTGATGTACTGTGTGCTGCAAAAACCTTGTAATAAAAATGTACATTCATTCATTTTCTTATCGGCTTAGCCCCTTTATTAATCTGGGGTCGCCACAGTGGAATGAACTACCAACTTATCCAGCATCCAGTTTTTTTTTCGCAGCGGATGCCCTTCCAGCTGCAACCCATCACTGGGAAACATCCATACACATTCATTCACACACATACACTACGGATTATTTAGCATCCATCACCTTAGCTTACTCAATTCACCTACACCACATGTCTTTGGACTTGTGGGGGAAACATACTTTATGGGCCGGGCCAGGCCATGGATCAATTGGTAATTAAATCATTAATTATTTCTGTTTTATTTATTATCTGAGTCTGAATGATCTTTGATTTTGAAAATCTTTTATTTTGAAAAATGACCGTATAGAGTGGAGGAACTATGTAGGCGAATCGGCTGCTAGCATAGGATAGCATCCATAATCCATAGGATTTTCCCGTAGGCTTTTCGAAGAATGCAAATAATAAGCTCTGTGTTCAAACACTCTTCATTACACTTACACGTTTTGTCCAACCGGATAATCCTCACACAAAAATACAACTTTTATTAGTTTTGGATCTTAAATGCAAACGCAGGAATTGAAAAGCTAACATTAGGCTATAAACGGACTACAGTGCTTTCAGGGCGCTCGCCTGTGATGTCAACACCACCCTGCTACAGACAACTTTTCAAGCTGAGAAATATGGTCAGTGACAAAGATTTAATCTCTCTGTTTATTATATTATAATCCATGCTATATATTATAAACAAATAAATTCGCAAAAACATATAGACCTACATGCCTTTTGGATAGTTTTTATGTGGGAAATACATTTTGTTTTGCTTTACGGTTGTTGTGAAAGTTTTAAAACTGTATGTGTAAATGTGCCTACATAGTATTACCATAAGACACATTTAAATAAGTGTATCACTCACGTGCATACAGCCTGCTTACCTTAGATGACAGAAATTAGGCGTGAGGGACAAGTCTATAGACCAATTACCAACCTACGTCACACATGACGTCACACTGGTCCCCGGTTGCAAAAAAGACAGGCTACAATAGTAAACAAGTCATGTTGTGCGGTAGGATGCCAAATTTAACTTAAATTTTACTGTACACCACACTGCTTTAATGCCAACTGCAGATGTCTTTGGCTAAAAGGGAGCTGAATGAAGTGACGACCTAATTAGAAATGCTGGACTCTGCAGTTCTCATGTTATATCAGGTGAGCTCACGCTTCGCTGAATCATACACATTACTCGTTTTTGATTGCAGCAATGATTTCAGCAAAAACAGTTACATATGGTTATTAAACTGCGGACACTGAATGCTAAGAATTAAACGTGAAAGTGTTAGTTATTAAGGTAAACTTGGTTTTATATTCACACATTCATTCAGTGACTGCAAGTTCCATCATGGACACAGAACAACATTTAATACTTTTGGTCACGAAGTACAGCGAAAAGCAGCCCATACAGTCACATATGCTATACATTTCAAGGAAGAGTGTAAATATTGCAGTTATGACAGAGTTAAATGTGTTCAGATGAAGAAAAAAAAAAAACTATGGAAAATGTATTAATCACGTTGAAATGTGTATAACTTACACATTTAGTCACACGTTTGCATTACTTGAGAGCAGGAAAGAGACAGACTGCACTGGTAAGCAGTATCCCCATAATATGGTTTAATTAAAATAAAGGATCAACAAATTATTCTGTCTTGACAGTCTTTACAAGTGATGGATTTATCTACACACAATATAAATTCCCAATAAGAAAAAAAAATACTACAAACTATAAAATACTATTCATGAAATTACTTAAATCAAAGATAAATCCAAATGCCCAACACAAGCGAGCTGCGTTCTAGACCAGTTCAGCTCGATGACGTATAATGTCTCCGACACCGCCTGTAGTCTCATTTAGCAACTTGATAGTAACTGTCTTTTTAAAGAAGCGTAACCTTTTTAACATTTTTAAAAGTTTGTTGTTTCCAATGGTGGTGCACGGCATGACGCGCTCGCACCAGACACACACAGTTGAATGAATGCTGCGAGCTTATGCTAAAATGTGTAATATTGTAAGACTTGTTATGCATCTGACTGGAAATGTTCAGCAAATACAATAAAACATTTTTTTTAAATAAGGAATGCTGCGAGCGCACTACGAGTTTCAGCCCCCAAACACACCCCCCAACCCACCCACCCATTGCCCCCCCCAATGGATCGCTGCTTTATAATATTTCAAACTACTAAATGTCAATAAAAGTCACTTTGTTAAACTGTAGAGTTGAACAGCAAAAGTCGTCAGAGCAGAAATCAACATCCCATTATGAATTTCACAATCACAGATCTTTTTTTACAGTGTAGCGATTAGCAATATTTTGAAAGTGTTTTTTTTATATTACATAAATGTATTTCTAAACATTTCAGACTTTATTCCAATCATAAAACCAAATATGCGATTAAAAATAACTATCAATATTCTGAATAATTTATCCAGTAAAATTTGAATGAAAATAAAAAACAAATAAACTGAAAATGCATTTAATCTCATTTTAACATTTATTATTTAGCAAATTCTTTTTTTATACTGCTGACTCAAGTTTTTATTGTTTTTTTTTTTTTTATTTAAGTTTTAGTAATTATAATAGGCTTATTTGTAATCAGCACGGTGGCTCAGTGCTTGGCACTGTATTAAAAAATGCCTGATCGGCTAGCTCAATGTGTTGGGCATTGCAGGTGGTAGGTTCGAAACCAACATTGGGCTTCATTCTACTGCATTTTGTTGCCTTGTTCTTGTACATGTGTAATGACAAAGTTGAATCTAATCTAATCTAATCTAATCGTTTCTGAGTCAATATTTTGGATTTAGTTTTTAAAAAAAATGTAAACAAAACTTTTGTATTTTTCAACATTCTGAATAATGTTTTATCCATAAAAATTGAAAAATCCAGCGAATAATTAATTAAAATATACATTTTAGTATTTATCAATATTCTGAATTTTGTACTTTATGTATTCATTTTTTATACTTCTGACTTCTTCAGTTTTTATTGTGATTAATCTTTAAATTTGTATTGTATTTATCAATATTCTGAATGTTTAGACAGTAAAATTATAAAACAAAAACAGAAAATATTAACTTTAGTATTTATTGATATTGTAATTATAGCTGCTAATTTAACAGTTTTTTCTAATCTTTAAATCTTAGAATAAACAAAACTTGGAAAATATTTCATTTAATTCAGAATATAAATAAATACAAATAAAATGTTTGTTTTTTTTACCCAGATTTTGTGTTAATTTATTAATCTCACTTTGATTTTAACAATTTAAGTACATCAACCAGAGCTTAATTTGAGCCGGATCTTGCCGGATCCTGTTCTGGAAAATGTCAGATGTTCGTGTTTTGCGTTCTGGTATTTATTTTAATTGATCCGGCATTAACTTGTGCGTGGTTAATACCTACCTGTGTGCATGTGTGCACATGACGATAGTCACCATGCACAAGTTAAGGCAAGTCATGTTTATTGGTCCTCAACAATATTTTCAGCCAATCGGCTTTCTTATGTTTACAATCACTCTCATTGGTTGGTGATTGTTTTGTGCGCAGTGAGCAGAGAAAATAAGTAATGGCATAGTGAAGATGAAACTGCGCTAATGGATCAGGATAACAGGAGACCGAAGCAAAGCGAATTCAAGTCAGCCAGAAAACCTGACGAATGAGCTAACTGTGGGCTCTTCTTGTAGATTAGACTGACTGAGTCATTCAATATATTTTTTTTCACTTGACACATAATAATGAAGTGAACTGAGTTAGTGATTGTTCATACGATTTAGGTTTGTAGCTATATGTTTTTATTATCCATGATCGACCTATAACCTTATGCGGCACAAAATAATTAAAGACCGTTCAGAAAAGTGATGCCCTTTTTTGCGCTATCACCATTTAACAGGGAAAACTGAAAATGTGTAGTGGATGTCGGTCACGGTAACTTTAATTTCCTGGTTTTGTTCCAGGAATTATTCATTTACAAATTAAGCACTGATATCAACCGACTGTATATTATTTCAATTACAAAGATTGCAAAAATTCTTCATTTTGAATTCATTCTAATGTCTAATTATACTTAAGAATAAATACTGAATAAAAAAACTATTTCATATCTCAGCTAAATTTATAACAACAAAAATGATTGAAATTTTTTTTAATGTTTTGTTTTTGATTTGTTGTAAATTGATGAAGAATCATTTTGATGCAGCTGAAGCTGTATTTGGTCTTGAGTTGTCCACTAAGTGTAATAATGCTGAATGATTTCATGAACTGACTTGATGCTCTTGATCCAGTCTTCTTTCTCCTCTGTTGTCGGCGCTGAGATGCGGTAGAATGTGTGATTTCCCTCCACCACGCGACCATCAGCTTCAGTCTTACACGCTTTAATCACCTGATCCTTGTTGTCTGGGATGAACAGCTCAAAGCAATTCTGTGAAAACACACACATACACACACACACACACAAACACACACACAAACACACACACTTAATCCACATTCCTGACAAGTTTCATAAAACTAGAGAATTCAGCAAACCATAATTTTTGTGTGGAAATCAAAACAAATTGAAAAAATCAGCACAAAATCCAAGTGGCTAAAAACACATTTGAAAATGATCGAGTAGATCATCGAGTAGACTGACTTCATCAAAAACAAAACATACTAATGTTACTAATAATACTTTTACAAATATATATATTTAAAAAAAAAAATATATATATATATATATATATATATATATATACACTGGCGATCAAAATTAGAGAACAATTTATAAATAATTGAACAATTCTGAAATAACGTCATCTTCACTGCTCAACAGTTGAAGGAGTTTTTGTCCCGTCTATACCATGCTACCAGAACACCTTTTCCACAAAAAAACTAAGGCATTTCAACAAAAAACATTATTTTGCAGAAAACACACTGATCAAAATTAGAGAACAACAATGACTGTAGCATGGAAAAAGATTACAGCAATTTTTTCTGAAGGTTACAACAATCAGCAATTAGTAGGAAGTGTACAGGCCTCTGCTCTGAATGACTTCAGCACATCTGCGGCCACAGGACAGCACTAGTCTCTCACACTGCTCTGGTGTGATTTTGGTCCACTCTTCTTCCAGTCTCTTCCACAGTTCAGTGACTGTAGTGGGTTTCTTGGCCATAACTTTGTCGCCAAGGATTTTCCAGAGGTTTTCTATTGGGTTGAGTTCAGGACTCTGGGCAGGCCATGTCATTATTTCAATGTTTTCAGTTTCAAGGAATTGCTTTACCCATTTTGCTGTGTTACATGGAGCATTGTCCTGCATGAATACTGCGGGCTGATTGGGTGATGAACGCAGGGAAGGAACCATATGTTGTTGAAGAAGGTTCTGATAAACATTTGCATTCACTCTGCCATGTAGCTGTATAAGAGGCCCAACTCCTGCTGCAGAAAACATACCCCAAACCATGACACTTCCTCCTCCACTTTTTACTGACTTCTTTACACACTTTGGGTTCAGTTTTTCGCCGAACATAATGTTTCCCATCGGACCCAAATAAATTAAACTTGCTTTCATCACTGAAGTGAACTTTGGACCAGTTCTCCTCTGTCCACACAACATGCTCCTCAGCAAAGCTTAGTCTAGCCTTTTGATTCTTCCTGCTAATGAGAGGTTTGGTCACTGCAGAGTGGGCTTTCAGTCCAAATGCTCTTAAATGTCGAGACACTGTATGACGAGATAGATCTTTACCCTGTTCAGCGCTGAACTGGTCAGCAATTCCAGCTGCAGTGTGGAAACGATTGGCCATTGAGATCCTCCGCAGTATCCTGTCCTCTTTTGTATTTGTCTTCCGTGGACGACCAGCCTTCTTGGGGGACTTGAATGAGTTTGTGATGGTGTAAAGATTCAATATTCTTGAAATAACAGATTTGGAACGACCAGCTTGTCTTGCTATGGCTGATAGAGTCATCCCTTTGGCTTTCATCTGGACAACCTTCTGCCGGAGGCTTTCAGTCACTTTAGAATGGCCCACCATCTTGCAGAGTCAGTGAAACTGGAAGTTAGGCTGCCAGGTAAATAGGGGTTGACAGATAATCGGTGAAATTAGCACCAGGTGCCAGATTAACACCAATAACTGGGAGGTATCTGAAAGTGTTCTCTAATTTTGATCAGTGTGTTTTCTGCAAAATAATGTTTTTTGTTGAAATGCCTTAGTTTTTTTGTGGAAAAGGTGTTCTGGTAGCATGGTATAGACGGGACAAAAACTCCTTCAACTGTTGAGCAGTGAAGATGACGTTATTTCAGAATTGTTCAATTATTTATAAATTGTTCTCTAATTTTGATCGCCAGTGTATATATATATATATATATATATATATATATATATATATATATATATATATATATATATATATATATATATTTTTTTTTTTTTAAATATATATATATATATATATGATTCATCGTGATTAATGTTTTACTAGCACTATTACAAATAATAATACATACATACACATATATATATATATATATATATATATATATATATATATATATATATATATATATATATATATATATATGTATGTATGTATTATTATTTGTAATAGTGCTAGTAAAACATTAATCATGATGAATCATATCCAAAACAAAAGTCTGTTATAATATAAAGTCTTATATAATATACAGTTAAAGTCAGAATTATTAGTCCACCTGAACTATTAGCCACCCTGTTTATTTTTCCCCAATTTCTGTTTAACAGAGAGATTTTTTCAACACATTTCTAAACATAATAGTTTTAATAACTCATTTCTAATAACTGATTTATTTTATCTTTGTCATGATGACAGTAAATATTATTTTACTAGATATTTGTTAAGACACTTCTACACAGCTAAAAGTGACATTTAAAGGCTTAACTAGGTTGAATAGGTTAACTAGGCAGGTTAGGGTAATTAGGCAAGTCATTGTATTATGATGGTTTGTTCTGTAGACTATCAGAAAAAAACCTGTGACCTTTGAACTTAAAATGGCTTTTAAAAAATTAAAAACTGCTTTTATTCTAGCCAAAATAAAACAAATAAGACTTTGTCCAGAAGAAAAAATATAATCAGACATACTGTGAAAATTTCCTTGCTCTGTTAAACATCATTTGGGAAATATTTAAAAAAGGAAAAAACATTCAAAGGACAAACACACAAAAAAACTAAACTATGCAAAACTTTTTGTTGTATACAAATTTAAATGTATATATAATTTGTATCATATGCATATATATTATATATCTAAATATAATATACTTTTTCTATAATGTATGCATACATTTGTGAATTTATATATACATAATAAATATACACAGTTCACACACATATCATGTTAAAAACTTTTATTTTAGATGCTATTAAAGTGCCAATAATTTTTGCCCAGCGCTAAATTTTATGTGTGTGTTATAAAAACTGTATAAATTAAAATAAATGAGTAATGAATATTAAATTAAATACAAAAACACGATAATCAGATGGCTTAAGGTGAATACAACAAGGTAAAAACATTTATTAAATAAAAATGAATAAATAAAAATAATACATATTTAAACGGGGGATAAGATGAAGAACATAAAATAATAAAATAAAAGTTTATTCAAATAAAACAATAAATGCACTAAAATAAAATAGCACATGATAATTAAACGTGTCATGAAAAAATAAAAATTAGACTAAAACAAACTACTTTTCTTAAAAATATAGAAGTATATAATCTTAAATTATTTTAAAAAGTGTAAAAATAAAATTGCTTAAATAAATATGTTATAATAATAATAATAATTATAATAATAATAATTGTTACAACTTTTTTAAAATGCACAGCATGCTCATGTAAGCAGATGAGAAAGCTTACAGGCTTCTTAGAGTCCTCCACTTCCCTAATACTGAGGTTTTCCAGAGGAATGATTCCTCTCGGCTCTTTATCCTGAACAAAACGACAGAAGAAGCAGTGGAAACCAGTGAGATAACAGTAAAACACAAGGTAGAAGCTGAATTCAGCAGAGATACTCACAGTGGTGTATTCAAAGTAATACAGACAGTTGTCGGTCAGGATGAACCACCGTCTCTTCCAGGTCTTCACTCGTCCACCTGCAGATCACGAACCACAAGATAAACACACTGGACCACCAGCACTGAGGCCACACTTATACTACTGTGTTTCCATTTTAAAACGCAATCACTGTCTACGCCTGTCATCCTCAATAATCCAGAGTTTTTGATGAATGTAAGATTTATTCAGTCTCTGATTGGATCATTGTGTTTTCTTCTTGATCGTGTGACCATTACACCCATGTATGAATCTTATTATGTTATGGATCATAACTGGTAACACTGGAGAAATTTTAACAAACAGTATATTTAAAGAAAGCACAACTGAGATTGGAATTAAGACTACAATGGTTTACCTGATTACCCCTATTATTAAAGGTTTGGAAGAGTGTGAATTACAAAACAATTATTAGACTAGTAAAGAATATACTGTATACAGTATATTATGTGAGCAAACTCTGTGAACTATCAAATCTTTAGACTCCAATTTAATACACATTTATCTATAAATACATATGAATATGAATAAAATCCTAATTCACTCTCTTCCAGCAGGTGGCGCCTGTAGAACAGCATGAATGACAGTATTTTCGTGGTTACCGATGTAAGCAAAGTAGCGTGATGTCATATCGTGCAGGACTTTCTCGCTTTCATGAATTAAGTTCAGGAAAACTTCAGCATAAAACTATTAATTGTATAATCAAAAATTGAATACATGTAAAATAGCATTTAAGAATTTTGAATACTTTAAGGACCCTACATTTCTCCAAATTGATTTATCAATTAAATGCTTTTTAAAGACGCCTGCATTGACAATTGAAATATTACTTTGACGCAAAACTCAGAAGAAATTGCAAAAAACTCAACAGAGAAATTGAGACTAGGAATGTGATATGAACTTTAAAAATACTCAGGTATTTATTCTGATAATGTAAATAACAATAATTCATATGCAGGAGACAAAAACGTCCTGCGTCTTTAGAGAAAAGTATTATTTTTCCATTTAAAAGGTTCAAGCCACCGTTGAGTACTGAAATTTTAACAGATTTGTGTGTGTTGAGCATCAGTTAAGACAGCGCTAGCACCTGTCAGCTTTAATCGTGGGGGAAAATGGATAATTTGGAGCTTTTGTCGGCTAATTTCATCTTCTGGGATTAAAATAATTTTGGGGGCAGGATCAAAATCGCGTGTGATGTAGCGCGCATCCGCTAGTGGAGTGATGATGCGTCGGTTTCTCATTATTATTCATAGCTGAGTTTTCTTATCCTATGAGAAGACCCTGCTTCCTAACTATTCATGAGAGCACATGCTTTTAGAAGGCAAGGCAGACCTTCCAAGCTGTGAGACCCAATGACTGGGTGAGACCGTGTCCGCGGACTCTGTGTATGGCACACAGTATTTAGCTGTTCAGGAAGGGTTGTATGTGTTTAATAATCCACAGGGTTTTTCCAAGCGATGCTGTCAGAGCCGCTACAGCAAAGCTGTTTGCGTGCAGAAAGCATTTTTGTCGAAAGAGCTGTACGAGAACTGGAGAATGGAGGACTTTGTCTTTTTTTTTTCAGTTGAGTTTGTTACCATTCAGACACATCGCCTATATCCGTGCTGCTGTGTTTGTCTATGTTTAAAATCAAATGATTAAAGATTATTAGCCAGGGCTAATGGTTGAAATAGACAAGGCAAGAGACCTGCTGCGCTGCTATCCACTGTGTCTGCATACAGACCCGGGGATTCAGAGAAGTCCTCCTCATTTATAGTGTTTATATAAACATGATTATCTTTATAATGATATAACAAATTGTGGTTATGTGTATATGAAATTATGAATAACATTTGTAGCAGGGCATTAAATTACCTTATTTATTTGTATTTTAACTTTGTAAACTATGAAAGCATGGGTTTGCTCATGGTTTGGGTCTCATTTTGTGAGCCCATCATGATGCTTTTTTTTTTTATTCTGAGGAAGACTTGAACCGAAAGAGGAGGCCCTTTAACGTTTTGCTTTGTGTAAATGTAATGCTTTTTTCATACTGGATGCAGGAGGGCGCCATTATACATATAAACTCCACATATGCATTACAGAAGTAAAGACATCAACTATTGATGTAGCTGAGGAAAAATAAGATAGAAACAGATACAGTGCATCCAAAATCTGAATATGAAAAACAGACGATTGAACAATATAGGGTTTATTTGTGCTGTTCAAGCCATCCTGTGTATTTTTATAAGAGAAATATATATTTAAAATGCATAGCTAATTGACCAAGCCTTTATCACTGTGCAGAATCATATAAAAATATGATTTCTTTCTTTGAAGTGGATTTATTGTGAGCTTACACAAAAAGAGTTAACACAGTTTTGAATGATGTCTTGCTCTTATCTGTATGACCAAAAATCTATATTTTAGGCTGTTGCATCTGAGCATCTTACATGCACACAGTATCGTAGCATTGCTAACTTCACATCGTAGCTTGGGTCAAATGTGTTTACATTGAAATATTTTAATGTTCAGTTATACAGTCTGTGCTACTCTTAACATAATTTAATGGTTATTTTGTTATATATATATATATATATATATATATATATATATATATATATATATATATATATATATATATATATATATATATATATATATATATATATATAGGCTACTTTATAAACTATATAAAAAACTATATATAACTATACCACTATAAAACTATATACTTTTTTTTCTAACATGCACTTTCAGCAGTGTAACGTTAGTGTGGACATAACGGCAGAATGGACGAGGATCATTTTTATTGTAAAACACTGCATTAAAATGAAAACACACTAGTGTAAACACGTAGCCTGAGACACACGCACACACATAAACACAAACAAATGAGCGGCCTCATCAGAAATAAGCCCAAAACCACTCATCAGGCAGAAGCTGAAGCGGTTAGTGAGCACATTAGTGACAGAGTAATGGAGGAATGAATGAAGGATCTCTTCTCTAAAGCCACAGCTGTTTTGGTCCTAAACTGACTGACTACAGCAGATTGATTAAATTATATAAATAATTTTAACTAATAACATCTAATTCTGTAACTATTACAATAAATATATAAAAATAACAAAAAAACTATTACTAACAATAATCATAAGTGATATTGTTATTATCAATAATAATAAAACTTAAAAAAGTAAGAATAAATAAAGTGCAGCATGTTAATTATATAATTATATATACAGTTGAAGTCAGAATTATTAGCCCCCCTTAGAATTTTTCTCTTTTTTTTCTTTTTTAAATATTTCCCAAATGATATTTAACAGAGCAAGGAATTTTCACAGTATGTCTGATAATATTTTTTATACTGGAGAAAGTCTTATTTGGTTTATTTCGGCTAGAATAAAAGCCGTTTAATTTTTTAAACACCATTTTAAGGTCAACATTATTAGCCCCTTTAAGCTACATATTTTTTTCTGATAGTTTACAGAACAAACCATCATTATACAATAACTTGCCTAATTACCTTAACTTAATTAACCTAGTTAAGCCTTAAATGTCACTTTAAGCTGTATAGAAGTGTCTTGAAAATATCTAGTCAAATATTATTTACTGTCATCATGGCAAAGATAAAATAAATCAGTTATTAGAAATGAGTTGTTAAAACTATTATGTTTAGAAATGTGTTGAAAAAAATCTTCTTTCTGTTAAACAGAAAATTGGGGGGGGGGGAATAAACAGGGGGGCTAATAATTCAGAGGGGCAAATAAATGTGACTTCAACTGTATATAATAATGAAACAGCAAACATGGTATTCAACCAGCACAAATAAATAATTTTAAAATGGTAAAGATTAAAATAAATCTAATATCTACTACACTCCTTATCCACCCTGACTCCCTCCAATTTTATACACGCATCCATCAATTCATACACCATGATGAGCTGCAGAATTATCAGAGAATATATATATCAGCTGCATCTCCTATAACATCTACAATTCCTGTTGTATGCCAATACTGTTGTATGTGTGTGCGTTGGTATATGAGCAGTGTGTCTCATTGACACACACAGAGAGCAGACAGGCAGTTCCTCAGTCGACCACAAGACTGCAGCAGAGACCAGCAGAAGAAGCTCATCGCAAACACAACACACCAGTTAAACACACACTTACACACTCATTCTGATGAGATAAAACATCTGTTGAATCAAAAAAGACAAACAAATGGAGAAAATGGAAGCGCAAAGCACCACAAAGCGCAGCTTAAAAGGATAGTTCACCCAAAAATGAAAATTCTGCCATTATTTACTTGTTTTTGAGTTCTTTATTCTGTTGAACGCAAAAGAAGATATTTTGAAGCATGATGGAAATTGGCAGCCACTGACTTTTAGAGTAATTTTACCACTATTTAAT
Organism: Danio aesculapii; assembly: GCF_903798145.1. Lineage (NCBI taxonomy): Eukaryota > Metazoa > Chordata > Actinopteri > Cypriniformes > Danionidae > Danio > Danio aesculapii. The sequence continues at coordinate 35,667,177 of NC_079446.1, read as the reverse complement.
AAATAGCTACCAGCTTTCAAACATTCTTCAAAATATCTTCTTTTGAATTAAGCAGAAGAAAGTAACTGGCATTCAAGGGGAGGAAATTTTCATTTTTGTGGCGGAACTATACATTTAATGGCCTAGCTAAAGAAAACCAGTGTACATACCTCCTGAAGAAAGACAACATCAACCCAAAAATAACAAAAACAAATGTGGAAAGAAAGAAAACAATCAAATTAACCATGAAAATCTGACAAATATCATAACAAAAGATTGTCAAAAAACACTTGTGTTTGTCAGCCTGATTCAAAATACAGACTGTGCTGAAACAGGAGAAGTGTGCGGATAAATAAGGAGCTGGTATCAGCTATTTTACATTAGCTTTGGGATTTAAAGCATGCTCCTGGGCTATTATGTTACACAACGGTAGACTTAATTCACAGCTTACAGAATTATAGTACACTCCAATAAAAAAGGTTTTGCTGCTTGTTCAAATTTCTTATTTAAAATGAGCTGAATCAACACTTGAGAGGAACAACTTAATAGTTTTATGTTCATCCCACTTAAATTTGTAAAAACAATTGAGTTACCTTAATCCCTTTGTGTTGGGACAACATGAAAGAATGGTGTGGAACCCAGCATTATTTACAGTCTAAATGATTCATATTTAGGACTGTGGATCTGTATTTTTTTGATGATGTGAATGGAGAAAAGCTCTTTTACCCAGTTTGAGCAGCCAACCCTCACGGTCCGGGTTAAAGAAGGTGTGTGTGAGGTCGTTTCCGTCATCTTCAGGGATCTTGAAAGGCTCGTTCTTAATGCTCTCATACAGGTTCTGCAGGAGTGTTTTCAACAGTCGATTAATTAGATTAAAAAGAATTTAATTAAAACATCTAAAAGCAGTACAGAAGTTAATATATAATAATACAACCTAAAACAATATAATAATGACTGCTGTTCATTAAAAAAAGTTTACGCTTTACAATAAGTTTGTATTGTAATGTTAGTTAATACATTTACTAACATGAACAAACAATTGAACAATAAGTTTATTCATTTTCCTTTGGCTTTAGTCTCTTTATTCATCAGGGGTCGCCACAGCGGAATGAACCGTCAACTTATCCAGCATATGTTTTACACAGCGGATGTCCTTCCAGCTGCAACCCAGTACTGGGAAACATCTATACACACTCATTCACACTCATACACTACAGCCAATTAAATTTATTCAATTCACCTATACCGCATGTCTTTGGATTGTAGGGGAAACCGAAGCACCCGGAGGAAACCCACGCAAAAACGGGGAGAACATGCAAACTTCACACAGAAATGCCAACTGACCCAGTTGGGACTCGAACCAGCGACCTACTTGCTGTGAGACGACAGTGCTAACCACTGAGCCACTGTGATGTAAAGTGTGTCCATTAATAAAAACGAATCAAAAGCGAGAATAAATTCAAAGATGAAGTTAAAACAGAAGACTGACTCTGAGCAGGTCTTCAGGCAGGTCTCCTCCATCATTGATTCCTCTGTTCATGCATATGAATCTCTCTGCAGACGGCTTGTCCTTCACATTGGGGTTGTGCAGACTTGTGTTCAACATGATGATTGCGAATGAGAGAACATAACATGTATCTGCAACAAAAAAAAAGAGAGAGAGAGAGAGTGATTTTTTTTCTCTCTAACAACCCATGACAAAACTCCCAGCTGCTAATCTGTGAATAGTTTTATGGAGATAAATGTACTTCACTTGTGTTCCAGTATCTGCATAAAACATCATTATTTTGCAGTACAGACTGTACAACTGACTATTGATCACGCCGTACACCCTGGACTTTTGGTTTGGTTTTATAGAAAACAAGCAAACACCAAAGACTCTTTAATATGTGTTGTGTTTTATTAGACTGCTCAGAGCAGCAGCATTAGAACAGAACCAAAAGATGTTTTTAGTTTGTTAAAACAGCACTGCTTATTCTCCACCTGATCATGAATGGAAGAACCAGAAGCAGTGGACTGTGGCATAATCAGGATTCTAAGAGTTATATTTAAGACTTTTTAAGACCTTTTTAATGATGAAATTTAAGACCAATGTTATTGTACAGAATTTGCAAATGTTAGTTACGTAAACAAAATCCCCACGAGCACGTATTGTCAAAGACTATAAATGGACTTTGGTTCCACCCATGTTGTTCTGTGTGCTGATCATAAACTGGTGATGAGAGACAAAAACTTCAAAATGGAAACAAAATCTTTTTGGGGTTGGTTCAATTGCATTTTTAGACCTCTAATACACAGATTTTAGACATTTTAAGACAAATTTTTATACTATGGGATATAAGACATTATAAGGATTCGCAGACACCCTGATAGTAAAAGCTCTGCTGTTTCTGTGCCACGTGATGTTCATCTCTCATCAGCAATTGCTTCAGTGTTTTCGTTTTGCTTCCACTGCTTTCAGCATTAGGGTTGATTTATACTTCTGCGTCGAGTGATCGCCGTGTCTTGCGCATAGTTGTGCATTTATACTTCTGTGTGCTGCTTGTGTTGCTTTGCAATAACACTTCCAAAACACTAGGTGGCAGTAGGTTTTTCTATGTTCCTTTGTGTCGAGTTTCTCAGCGGGTGTTTTGTTTTTTCTGAATGCTACCTTAATCTACAAGCAGCTAAAACTTGCTCATTCAGATCCGAGAACCGGCGGACATACAACAACTTTACATAAGATTTTGTTTTTCTTTTTCATAAGATAAACACAAGACAAAAGTTTCCATCTGGAGCTCCTTCACAGGACTCGACACTTGTAAACACTCGGACCAACGGGCTTGCTGCTCTCCTGCGGCTATCAGCCCTGCCCACACTCATCACAGCTACCAAGTCGACCAATCACAGAGCTTGTGCTAAGCATCATTGTGATGTGGTTACATTTTTTGAGAAGAGCGTGTCAGCGTCAGCCACGGCGAGGGGTATGTGACCACGCAAAGACTGCGCCGACCATATGTGTGCGTTGTACGCAGAAGTACAAATCAACCTTAAGGGCTCATTCACACCAAATGAATCTTTGCTTCTAAATATGTGAGATGCGATGCATGTGAATGATTTGAAAAAAGTGCAGCATAAAGCACGAGGGTATAAAGCTCGAGGGTCAGCACGGACACAGCCACCGAGTGCCTGTAAACAGAAACTTGCAATGAAACCCCGCCTCTGAGCTCTCTTGATTGGTCCACTGCTGTGAAACTGACAGTGATGAGCAGCGCTACTTGTGAAAGTTGAAGTTTTTTTAAACTTGAAATGACGTCTAAAAAACTCACATGCTCACATGTGCAGCTCTTCAAAAAGACACAAGATGTGAGTGTAATGGTTACACACTTCTGTCAAGCGTGTATTTACATTAAAAAAACAATAGAAAAGTAGCGCATTGGGGAGGAAAATTGCATTCTGTGTGAACAGAGCCTTACTCTGCTTCATACTACCATGATTATGGTAACACTTTACAATAAGGTTATATTAGTTAATGCATTTACTGACATGAACAAACAATGAACAAGACATTTATTATAGTATTTGTTCGTGTTAGTTAACGTTAGGTAATAAAAATAAAGTTGTTTATTGTTAGTTCATGTTAACTCACGGTACATAATGTTAATAAGCTAATGTTAATAAGCATGAATCTGAATTTTAATAATGCATTAGTAAACTGTACCTAATAAATGCCGTACAAGTTGTTTATAATTAGTTCATGTTAGTAAATATATTAACTAATGAAACCTTATTGTAAAGTGTGACCATGTTTAGAAGTGTAGCTCATCAATGAACATGATTTAAGCAGGTATCCTGTCGGATTTAATGAAGACAACAACTCCCATGATTTCACAATTTGTAACAGCATGATCAAAATACACCTTTGTACAGAGTGTTGTTAACGGATGTCCAAATACATGACTTCAAACTAAAATAAAGCAACGGAATCGTCTAAGAAACAGCATTCATAAAGCGCTTAAGCCAATGTTGCTGGAATTTCTAATCCTCTCACAGCTCTCAAAAAGTTAATGAATACATTCATTACACCCACAACACCTCTCAAATTTATATTCGGAATATGAAATGATGACAGACTCGATTGTTGCTAGACTTTCTTAGCAACCAAGGGTAATATTGATGTCCAGCAGTGAATTGTCTGTTAATGTAATGCAGAAGTGGTCGTGACAGGCCGTGTGGAGCCACTTCACAGAGAAACATGTGGGCGACGTGGAAGAGTTTTACATCAGAGCCGCTCTTTACGCACATATGAGCTTTGCTAAAAGCATGAGATATTTATGAAGAGAGACCAAGACACGTATAAGAGGATGGGTGCAGGGAAATTGCAGTGGGACTGGGTCTCTGGGGTAAATAGCAGCTATGGGTTGAAAAATAGAGTAATTTTCTGCACTCTGGGGTAAAAAAAAAAGTATATATATATATATATATATATATATATATATATATATATATATATATATATATATATATATATATATATATATATATATATATATATATATATATATATATATATACACATACACACATACACACACTATAGCAGAATTATAATTAGCATTATTGCACAATTAAAAAAACATTACTTTTTTATTTTATTATGAATTTTTTATTAAATATACATTTATATACATATAGGTTTCTTCAAATCAAATTTAAGACTTTTTAAGACCCTTTTAAGACCATTATGACTTAAATTTTAGACTTATAAAAAGGCTAAACACTAAGGATGTTTTCTATTGGCCCAGTTACTTCTGTGAATAGTATTTGTATTAATGGAAAATCATAAAAAGGTATCAGTTGTTTTAGTTTTCTTTCTCTGATTAGGGAATTTAATTAGGAGAATTTGCTGTAAAAATGTCTAACGGCTGTTGTGAACGAACCCCTTTCACATTTCCGGGTTTCTCGGTAGCGGAAGTTGTCATAGTTGGGTTAGTTTAGAGCGCAGTGAGTACACAAAATAATTTTTTACAATCCCATTTGCTGAAATAATAACAGAAAAACTCTGCGTAATAGAGATTTTCAGAAAAAGGAATAGTGTGAGACTGAAGAGAGAAGAGAGAGCAATGTCAAATTTACTGTCCTGCCGCCACAGACGCTGCTTTAGAAACACCTTGCACAAGCAGTAATTAATTTTTTATTTGATGGCAATGTTATAATACGTATGTAAATAAATATAAATGTACATATGGTCTAAAAAAAACAAATATTAAAACTTTCAAGGATTTTGATGGCCGTTAAACCCTTCATAACAGTCTGTGAAAAGGGTCCACTGTATCTCTTTGCAATAAAAGACTTAAATATAAAAAAGGTTTTAAAAGGGATTATAGGTGATTGGGTTTGGCCAGATTGGGTAGCTTTACTTGGACATAGAGAAATGAAGACCTGTTTAACATTATTGCAGACCTACAACACAATATTTCAGTGAATTTAAGACTTTAAGGCCTAAAATTTTGTTTTTGAAATTTAAGATATTTTAAGACCTTTTAAGACCCTGCAGACACCCTGACTACACAATAAAATGTGTGGTAATGATAATAACAATAATAATCAAATAAAACAATATTAAAATGTTAAACATTAAGCAAGGCATTTATATTGAACCTTTAAACAATGCCTTTTGAGTTATTTAAAAATCCCTAATTGTGGTTTGGTATTAAAATCATTAAATAATTCTTACTGTTGTTGCTGCTATTATTACTATTATCAAATACTCATAATAATATTTAGAATTTAACAATTATTAATACATATTGTTTATATTTTTTTAAATCCAGTAATTAGGTGGAGTAATAATGCATGAAGTATTCATATTAGTTTTTGCGAAGGTTTTGAAAAGCATTAAATAATAGTTACTTTTTAAATAATTATTATGATCATCATCATCATCATGAAATATTTGATTATTATTTATTATTAGTATTGTCATATAGAAAGAAAATGCATTCAGAGTGCATTCAACATCATATTAATGTTTGTTTTGCTACAAAAGTTCACTGGCATTTTCACTACTGTTGCAATGCTGTCAGATTATCATACAAACACACAAACCTGTGGACTGAAAGACACCAGGGTTGCACTGACAGTAACGCTGAGCGAAAGCCTCCATCATTCGATCGATCTTCTGAGCTTCACCCGGTAACCTGAAACTCCACAAGAACTGCCTGCATGCAGCATGGGGAGAGATTCATTAATGAGAAATCAATTAAATGCGACAATAATGACTTTATGAGACCATCAAAGGAGATTCTAAACATTGGATCTGCATGTGCTCACCTGAGAGCCTGAACCAGGTTGAGGTCTGTGAACTCGTGAAGCTCCACGAAGGCATGAAGAACCTGAATATTAAACTCATCCCTGAAAAACGAAATCAAAACAAAGAAAAAAAAACAGTATTTCTGTCAGGAAACATCACCAAAACATAAACGCTGGTGATCCATCTCTCAGACGTCTCCAGTGGGCATTAAATCCCACAGGGGGATTATGGCTGGGATTACCGGCCGTGTGTAACTAGCCCTTTCTTCATTGAGGAAATGGGGCATGTCGATAATATCAATGAGCTGAGAATGCATTAACCCACTTTGGTGGTCCCGTCCATTAAGAGCTACACTCTTACACTCCTTCATCCAGCTCCACACTTCTGCCTCGATCTTGGGATTCACTATTGATTTCCAGCAGGTGACATGGAAATGAATGCTCCTGTATGTGTCTGAGTGTGCATTTGGAAACTTAATGTTATTGACCGATTGAAGAATATTGAAATGAAAAACAAGAGCATTTCAGGACTTTATGCTCAATCGCAAACAATGTGGTCACGTTTTATTTTAACGTACAATTTTGTTGGTTTTGTTATTATTATTTTTAAGAAACCATTACACTGAAAAAAATTATTAATTCTATTTACAGTTTTTTTTAAGGTAACTGGTTGCAAACAATTTTTATTGGCTGATTTTAAATAAACAAATTTAATTTATTAATCACAACAAGAAGGTCGCTGGTTCAAGCCCCAGCTGGGTCAGTTGGCATTTCTGTGTGGAGTTTGCATGTTCTACTCGTGTTCGCGTGGGTTTCCTCTAGGTGTTCTGGCTTCCCCCACAGTCCAAAGACATGCGGTATAGGTGAATTGAATAAGCTAAATTGGCCGAAGTATATGTGTATGAATCCAAGAGTGTATGGGCGTTTCCCAGTGCTGGGTTGCAGCTGGAAGGGCATCCACTTGCTAAAACATATGCTGGATAAGTTGGCGCTGAGGTGACCCCTGATTAATAAAGGAATCAGACGTTACCTCCCAATCAGGACTCAAATATATATGTATATAAATATATATATTCTCATTATTTTAACACATCTATAATTATGCAGTGGTACAGAGTTAGACCTCTTTCTTGACTTCACACAGAAACAGCAACGCGTGCAGCATGACATCCAATATTGGTTAAATGCAGGCAACGTAGAAAATGGAAGCAGCTAGAAGCAGAAAGTGCGAGTATGTCTGTGGTCTTGACGTATTATAAAGTTGATGACGACAACAATGCTACAGCAAACTGTGAGATATGTAAACTTGGGATTGCCTGCCGTATTTTAGGTTGAAGTGCTATTTGTTTTTATATTCGATTATATTTACTGTTGCACTAAGTGAAGTTTCATAAACTAATTTCGAGAGGAGCACGTGATATGATTGAGAACGTCTGGCCACTCATCTGTAATCAGTAATAATCCAATCAGAGTGATCCTAGTTTCGTTTTGAAGAATCCCACCTTCCACCCCATCTCCTCCTTTTCCTCCCTTTTCTAAAGGGGGAGCTCTCGAGACCTACCTGATCTCGGATCTCCTGATATGCTTATCGACCGGGCGGGAGCCCTGGGCTCAAATTTCTCAGAGCTCAGGGTTCTCTCCCGGGACAGCATGACAAACCTGCTTTAAACGCCAAGCATATCTAAGTGGGAACTCTTGAAAGTCTCAAAGTGAAGAATTGATGTTATTTGTTACTGGATCGTTCAAGCTACGTCACAGAAGTGCTCTTTTTCTCAACAGAGTTGTTGAAAATAAGGTGAATTAAATAAAACATAAGGAACATCCTGGATCTGTTTCTTCGCTATTCTTTATTCTTTTTTATCTATTATAGAAGTATCGGATCGGGTTTCAGTATCGGCATATACTCAAAATCAAATGACTCTGACGCGAGCGCAAAAAACCTGATCGGGATATCCCTAGAAATAACCAGATCAGTCACATCTTGTATTTAACTCTATATTATTAAATCACTCTCAGAATAACTAAGTTACTTTCAGATTTGTAAGTCAATCACTGTTTTTAGACAAAACCGTTGGTCAAAAACAGTAAAATAGTTAAAAAATAGTAACAGGGAGATGAACTATGAATAAGAGAATGATCAAGTGTTTGTAAATGACTTGCGTCTGTGTGGCAGCAGCATCTATTCTAATAACAAAACTGTAAGTTTCACTTGAACTGTAAAGAGCAGTGAAGTTTCTACTTTCCTACTAAGAAATACTGTGCATTTATCAGCAAAACTATCGATTAAGGTGTGGAGAAACAGGGCAGCAGCAAGAGAACGTGCTTTCAATGGAAAATAAAACACAGTTTTGTGGGCCAATCGATGAAATAGTTTGCCTTTTTGTAATGTTGTCTGATAAATTTATTTGCTTCTTTTTGGGACCTTTGAAAGTGCAAAAATCCCTCAGAGTAGTGATATGGCACTGTAATTTGGCCAAAACCTGCCTGGAACTACTTTAGCACTGTTTATATGAAAAGAACTTCACACGTCAGAACATTCATCAACCAATCAGAATCATTCATTCAAAACCCCCATAGTTTAATATAATTACAATCTCATTTTTTCTCTCTCGATAATGCAGTTTTGTCTTGCTGCCACTAACAGTAAATATTTGCAGAATGTTGCATTTTTGGTTAAGCTGTTCCTTTAGTTTTAGTGCAATCATGCACATCTATAATTACACTGATGGAGGAAAATTAATCCTGTATACCTTTCCTTCCTGCTCTGACAGCTCCCTGATGGCCTGGCACTGACATTGAGTTTCAGTTCATCAATAAAGTGTAAGCTGACCCTTAATGCGAAACACAGCACTTTCATATGGGCACAGGCCATCGTGATGAACTAGATAATAGCCTTTGACAGACTGTAGTGTTTCAGAGTGGAACGGCTTATGATCAGTGATGTCATCCTCCCTCGAGCTCTGATTCTGGAAATAGCAGATTTAACTCTTTAAAAAGGACAAGATCTGTTTAACTTACACTAACATGCTAATGTTTGATAGAAAGCAAGATAACTGACTTATTGCTTTGCTTTTGTCTGTACAAAGATGTATTTTCAGAATGTTTTAGTTAATAGTAAAATAATTATTATCGTGTGATATTACAAGTTTGAATGTGTAATTTAAATTAAATATAAAATGTTAATTCAAACAAAAAGAAACGAAAACAAAAAGATTTCAGCTTTATACCAGCTAAACGTGTTATAGCTTTGGTATGAAAAAAACAGGTAATCAGAGGTAAAGCAGAGACTATTAATGTGGTCTCCTTTCAGTCACTTTATAAATGGACAGATAAAAATTTGATTCTTTGGAAAGATGACTGTAATTTAAAAATCAATGTAACAATGTTGTAAAAATTTTATTTTATTCTATTTTATAATTTATTTTAAATGTCATTTTTGTTTAACAAATGTTAGGGTGGGAAAGAACATTCTGAACTATCATACAAGTAAATATTCTGGACTGTTTGCTGGGTTTTATAATATAATTAAAATCAATAAAAAGAAGGTTGAAAAAATATATATGTATTTTTTATTATTTTTTATTATTATGTATGTATGTATGTATGTATGTATGTATGTATGTATGTATGTATGTATGTATGTATGTATGTATATATATATATATATATATATATATATATATATATATATATATATATATATATATATACATACACATATCTGTATATATATATACACATATATGTATATATACACACACACATATATATATATATATATATATATATATATATACATATTAAAAACATATATATTAAAACATATATATATATTACATTATTACATGTAAATATGTATGTATGTATGCATGTATGTATATATGTATAAGTATAAGTATATATATATATATATATATATATATATATATATATATATATATATATATATATATATATATATATATATATATGTATATATATATGTATATATATATATGTATATGTATAGACTTGACTACAAAATTAAGTCAAATCAAATTTAATAATAATTATTTATTAAATTGCATATCAAAAAAAATTTATATTGCGTAATTGCAATATTACAAAAAATTAAAAAACAACGCAATTAGATATTATTCTTAGATATTAAATCGCACAGCCCTAGTATATACTTAATACTGAAATTTATCCAATGATTAATGTTGGAAAACCAGTTGCTGCTAAATATTTTAGGGGAAAGTCAGATTTTTTTGTTCCTCTAATGAATATGAAGTTCAAAAGAACAGCATTTCTTTGAAACCTTTTCTCTTTTACATTTTCAGTGTCTTGACTGTCACTTTTGATCAATTGAACATGTCCTTGTTGAATAAAAATTAACTATTTTAGAAACCTTTAAAAATCTTTCCTATTTAAAATGTTTATTTATAAATATCTAGCTAGTCACAATGAGAAAACTCTTGAGTTCTAAGGTGAATAAATAAATAAATACAATAATTATAAATAAAAAAATCATATTATAATTAAATTAAAATAAAGTCTTAAAAATAAATAAAAACAAACTTATTCAAAACCCTTTATTCTGTTCTCTTCCAAACTTTTCATGCAGTTTTCTGTTGGCCAATCACATTAAAGCAAGGAGTCTGAGTTTGCATGTAACATATTAGACAAACGCTGATTCAAGAAAGGAAGAAGCTGGTTATCTTTCATGTTCTGAATCCATTAATACTTCATGAGCCCTTTTATATTACGAGCATCAGAAGGATTCATTCCTACCTTTCACCCAGATAATCTCCGATGGCAGTCTTGTTGAGGCCTTCACCCTTGTAGAGGAATTGAGCAATATCTTCACAAGTGTTCTTCAGCAGCTCGTTCTCTATGAGGAACTGAATCCCCTGAGAAAACACAACATTCAGCATAAATTTCCTCCTACATGCATGTATTATCATTTCAGTTTCAGGTTGGTGATATTCTTGCTCTCTCCCAGCTCTTAAAAATGAAACCCATGAGGTTGGAAAAATGAAAATAAACTGGGAAAGGTGTGGTTGTGTGATGCTTAGCGACAAAGCTTGTGGGTTTATGATAATCTGTGAACCCATAAAAGATCACAGGCTTAAATAATGCAAAATAGCAATGCATGTTATGTAATGAGAATCATTCTATTTGCCATAAGCATATTAGGGAGTCTTCATGAATCAGAATTAGAAAGAGCTTTATTGCCAGGGATGTTTACACATACGAGGAATTTGTTTTCGTGACAGAGCTTCTACAGTGCAACAGCATTACAGAGACAGAACAAAAACAGATAATAAATATATATTTTTTAAAAATACAAGTAAGTAGTGAATGCATGATTGAGAAAACCTGCTTCTTATGGTACAACCTAATGCTTGTTTACCTTTTTGGGATCCATGTTAAATTTCTTGCGGCCCATAGCCATCTGTTTACTCCGCTGCATGTTTATTCTGCAAAAACAGAGTAGAGGGCTTTATTAATGCTGGGGGGATTTTTATTTAAAAAATTGCAATCTAAAACTCGAGTTGCACAGCATTGAGCTGCACGATTCTGAAATTAGTGTAGGGATCACATTTTTGAGGGTTAAAATTGAGATCATGATTCCCCCACAATTCACAATGGACAACCTAAAGGGATAGTTCTCGCAAGAATGAAATATTTCTTCTTTTTTACATTTTCAATGGCTTGACTGTCACTTTTGGTCAATTAACTGTGTTCTTGCTAAATAAAGAATGAACTATTTTAGAAACCTTTAAATAGCTTTTCTATTTAAAATGTATATTCATGAATGTCTAGCTAGCCACAAAGAAAACTCTGAAAACTCTATATTTGAGTTCTAAGCTCACAAAATAAATAAAGTAAATAAATAAAATTTATTATAAATAAATTAAATATAATAATATTATGTAAATAATAAGATAGAAATATACTATATATTAAATGAAATATAATGAAGCTTAAAAGAATAGTTCTCACAAATATGAAATATGAAATTATAAATAAATAAACAAAGATGAGAACAAAAAATGTATAAAAAGTATTTTAAAATGATTTAACAACATTAATTATTTTTTTTATCTAAGTTCAATTAACAGCAACAATAAAGATTTGCATGTTTTATTACTTGATGAGTCAGCATTTTTGAAGAATCACTTAAATTAATAATATATTTTTAATTTCTTGGCGCCATCTATTGGTATAAAACAGTAATTACCAAACCTTCATTTAAAGCATCAAAATGGTTATATTCATCTCAACCATAGACATTGCCATTTATATTCCAAATTTCATTTTGAATGAATTTAAGTCACCACACAATAATTTTTTTAGATTCTTTTGAGGCAAAACTAAACTAATTTTAATATATAAAAAAACCTACAGTAGACATGGGACGATAACAGTCTTCAAGTTATACTGCGGTTTTAAAACCTGCAAAATTTTCTGCCTTACCGTTCCTAAGGTATGTGTAAGATTTTTTTTATTTTTTTATTTATTTATTTTTATTTATTTATTTTTTAAGTTTTTAGGACAACAGTATCCAAAAACTTCAAAAAAAGATATCCAAAAATGCCATTTTAAATTGTAAATAAATCAGTGTTTTTAAAACAAATGAAGACAGCAGAAGTCAATGATTTATTTGAGTTATTCAGCCTGATATGTTAATATTTTGTTAATATTAATATTTTGTGTTTAAAAGGGGGGAAAGTTTTTTTTTTTTTACCCAGACATTTAAAAAGAATATATTTTTTTAAAGCTGTAATTGCCCACCGGCCCATGCCTAGCCTACAGTAGCTTCCCCTACCACAGCCAATTCCATTTTTCTTTTTAATATTTGGCTCCAGTTTACCAGGAAGTGATGACTTTGTTCTCATTGGCTCATGGCAAAGGTGCTTTATTTGCAAAAGGTTTTATACAATATTTCAGTTTTGCACAAAATTTAAAGTCACAACTTCTGATGAAAATATAGCTACTTTTAACAATTACTGCGTGTGTCTACATACCTAACAGGTACTGCACATGCACATGATGTTTCTATTGCTTTTACATGTATGCGTTTACTATCGTCGTTTACCATTTATTACATACTTACATAACGAATTGTTGTCGTATAAACAAATAGCCAAAAAACATAAAAAGTTTTCCTTTTGGGCCTAAAACATTGCCGTGTCATGTCTAATTTAGACTGTGATGTTTTAACAATTAGTCATCCAACATAGTGCCATCATTAATATCCGCTCAGATTGATGGTGGTGTGACGCATAGTGTTAAAAGCCACAGCCTGTAAAAGGGGCCACGCACTACTGTACCTTGTGGCCAATGACATCCTTTAAAGTGAAGAAGGAACAAAGAACAGCAGGATTTCATAAAAAGAAGGTTAATGACATGAAACCCTTTCTGAAAATGGTTTTCTTCCGTCTAAACGGCTCCCATGTGAATCAGAGCAGGCATTCCTGTGAAGCGTTCAGTGGCCCCGTGGGATCATGGGTCATGTATAATGAATAGGCCCGATTCAGTTTGATGTATATTTTGAGGGCCTTTCTTGAAATATGGGTCAGTGCAGTCAGACAGGACCAGGAGCCTTTCACAAAGAGTGAAGTGAGAAATAATATTTTTTAAAATGGTATTTTAAAAACTTTACTTTGAGATGTGTGATGCGAGATATGCGAGTAAAAAGGGAACTTCCAGCATAATATAATAATAAAAGTGTAACACGGCTTCAATTTATTTTATACTTCTGCGCAATTTTATTATACGCTCACCGCCCATTTTATTAGGTACACCTGTCAAACAGCTCGTTAGCGCAAATTTCTGATCAGCCAATCACATGGCAACAACTCAATGCATTTAGGCATGTAGACATGGTCAAGACGATCTGCTGCAGTTCAAACAGAGCATCAAAATGGGGAAGAAAAGTGATTTAAGTGACTTTGAACGTGGCATGGTTGTTGGTGCCAGACGGGATGGTCTAAGTATTTCAGAAACTGCAGATTTTCACGCACAACCATCTCTAGGCTTTACAGAGAATGGTGAGAAAAAGAGAAAATATCCAGTGAGCAGCAGTTCTGTGGGCGAAAATCCAGTGAGCAGCAGTTCTGTGGGCGCAAATGCCTTGTTGATGCCAGAGGTCAGGGGAGAATGGCCAGACTAGAAAACCGGACAATAGTAGATTGAAAAAAAGGTTGTCTGGTCTGATGAGTCTTGATTTCTGCTGCGACATTCGGATAGTAGGGTCAGAATTTGGCATAAACAGCATGAAAGCATCAATGGTTCAGGCTGGTGGTGGTGGTGTAAAGGTGCAGGGCGGGGAGGGCACACTTTGGGACCATCGTCTACTTGAATATTGTTGCTGACCATGTCCATCCCTTTATGACCACAGTGTACACATCTTCTGATGGCTACTTCCAGCAGGATAACATGCCATGTTATAAAGTGTGAATCATCTCAGACTGGTTTAGAACATGACAATGAGTTCACTGTACTCAAATGGCCTCCACAGTCACCAGACTCAATCCAATAGAGCACATTTGGGATGTGGTGGAACTAATCTGCAGCAACTGCGTGATGTTATTATGTCAACATGGACCAAAATCTCTAAGGAATATTTCCAATACCTTGTTGAATTTATGCCACGAAGGATTAAGGCAATTCTGAAGGTAAAAGGGGGTCCAAGCAGGTTCTAGTAAGGTGTACCTAATAAAGTGGCCGAAGAGTGTAGATTTTTCCAATGGTTTACAGAAGACTAACATGTCATTCAGTAAAACAATATTTGTACATCAACAATCTTGTCAGGCATATTTACAACAATAATCATTTTATGAAATATTAAAAGACTATATTATATATGAAGCATAAACTACTTTATATATTAATATAAATTATATTTTGCCCACATCTTTCAAAACTAGGTCTGTCAGTTTTAAAGAATTCAAAATATAATCCAATTCTGTTGATTACTTATTGATGCCATTTTTTTCTTTTATATTTTAATACATACAGGTCAGGATATGTTTAATGTTGTTTAATTTTTACATAATTATATTTTACCTTGAATAACAATTATTTCAACCCACATTTTTAGATTTTAATTTGACTGAAGTTATTTGACATTAGACCTAAATTCAATAGGCTTTTTTTGTACATGAAATCACTTTTGTAAATTAGATATGGAAGCTAAAAGGGAAATGCATTATGTGCGAGCGGCCTCTCAGACTGCACTAAAACAGTGTTGAAATCACACATTTGGAGGCATCCTGTTAGAAATATTTTCCCTGATACAAACGTAATGGAACTGCGACAGTGCTGTAAAAGACTATAATGCACTGTTCAGACATTTATGCAAAGTCCTAAAAACATTTGTGTCAATTTACACCGTCTCTCACTAAAACAGCCGTACATAATTCACCAGGCTCCATCCCGCAGGGGACATCAGCATTAAAGATTCAAACAGTGGCGCAAAAAGTGTGTGTGTAATTTGTCTGTGTTAAATGGAGAATATGTATTTGTGTGTTGCAGAATCGGATAGAAACACTATTTAAAACTGAATTTTTTTGTTAAGAGTAACAATAAAGCAGTATTCATTCATGAGTTTGCGTCATTAAAGGTGCACCAAGCACATTTTGCCAAACAATGTTGATTTCTGTAAGCACCTAAACAAACACCCATAACACAACAGGACCCAGCCCCTTTTCTATATCTCTGATATCATGACTAGACACGGCCCTTACTGCTGATTGTCTGCAAGTGTGACTTTGTCAAATATTGCTTAGTGCACATTCAATGTAAATGTGCACATTTCCAAGTGGGGAAAAAAGCTAATTTGCTGAGTTGATAATATCCTTCATAAAATACTAAATACTGTAAATCAATTAAATAAAATAATAAATAAAATAAATAATTATAATTACAAATTAATAACAAATATATACAAAATATACTATTTTTATTGTAATTAAATTATTAAAAAAATAATAAAAGTAAAAAAAATTTAAATTAATTCATTACAAATAAAATAAACATTTCATTTCATTCAATTTAATTTTATTTTCGGCTTAGTCCCTTTCCTAATCTGGGGTCGCCAGAGCGGAATGAACTGTTTTCCACAGCGGATGCCCTTCCAGCTGCAACCCATCACTGGGAAACATCCATACATACTCATTCACACACACACACACACACACACATACACTACGGACAATTTAGCCTACCCAATTCACCTATACCACGTCTTTGGACTTGTGGGGGAAACCGGAGCACCCGGAGGAAACCCACACAAACATGGGGAAAAACATGCAAACTCCTCCCAGAAATGCCAACTGACCCAGCCGGGGCTCGAACCAGCAACCTTCTTGCTGTGAGGCGATTGTTCTACCCACTGCGCCATCGTGCTGCCCCAAAATAAACATTTAAAATAGATCAAAATAAAAGACTGATTACAAAATTCAAATTTTATTGAAAATAAAATACAAGCTAAATTAAAATATAAAAATATAAAAATACAAATTAAAAAATTATATTAAATTAACAAAATAAACAATAAACAACAAATACTGTTAAATAAATAGGTTTTTAAAAATTTGATTCAAATGTTGAACCATAAAGACTAGCAGGTTTCATTACTGGATGAATCAGCATTTTTGAAGAATCACTTGAATTGATCATTTATATATTTTAATTGCTTGTCGCCACCTATTGGTGTAAAACAGCGATTACCAAACCTTCATTTGGAGCATAAAAATGACTATTTTGTTCTCAACCCTAAACATTGCCTTGTATATACAAAACATAAACTTCTATCCCTGTTTTGCTGTTATAATTTGAATAAATTAGAAAGCCACCACACATTCATTTCATTTCATCTTTTGAGACGCAACTAATTTTAATATTTATGGGGGGAAAAGGCCTGTTATAATTTGATTAAAATGTTGACAATAAAATGCTGACTAAATGAAAAAAAGGAAAGAAAAGAATAAAAAAAAAATAATAAAATCACATCTTACCTTTCTTGAGTGGAGCCAAGACTTTCGATCTCATTGGTCACCTTTGCTATCTCATCCTTGAGCCGCTACAGTACATATATATAAAAAAGAGACAACATGTTTGAGTTAGTTTAAAGGAGAACTGAAGGTGTCTCTGCCCTCTCAAAGTCAGCCTGCCACAGGACCTGATGGAGAGCCTTGAATCTAATAAAATGAACACGCTGAGGCTCATAAATATCTAATATGATTATCAAGAATATGAAACATTCAATCATGGCACAGTGTGGCACCTGCATTAAACATCATGATGAAGTCGCGTTTGTTGGGGGAGGGGGAAAAAAAAGAGAAGAAGGATGAAGAGCAACATAAAGAGATCAAGAGGGTGTGTGTGTGTGTTGGGAATAATGAGAAAAAAAAGCTACGAAACGCTTTCAGCAGTATTTCATCACATATGCATAATGCAATGAGTTCAATATCACACGAGTGCTGTTTCTGTCCTAAATAGCAGGACTGCAAATGTGGTATTGATTTATACATCAGTTTGATAAATAATAAGATAATATTGTGCTAAATATATTAACTATATTAGATGAGCTGTCTAGATCTCCGGTCAACACACAGCAATGCTTGATATCTAAATGAATCTGCGTTTTGAAGGAATCAGGTGAACCAGTAAACCAGAGGGCCATTCATGATTTGAATGAATCAGCTGTTTGAATGAAACGATTGAATTAATTTCTCAATAGCTACGTTTCCATACACCTATTTATATGCGCATTTTATATATGGGCATTAAAAAACGGTTGATGGAAACGGCAAGATGCGCATAATTCAGAAAATGCTCATAAAAACATATGCGCATAACTGAGCAGGAAAAACTTTTAATTCGCTAAGAAAAGATGCGCATAAACTGCGATGGAAACACTTTTACAGAACAAATTCCAGTATGTGCATTAAAAAAGGTTATGTGATTTTGTTATAAGAGATCATATGATGATAAAAATGTGTGGACAAACCAGCAGGCTGAGCAGATTGTAAAACATCTGAAATGTTGTTTTGGTCGTTCTAGAGCGCCTTAACCGTTTCAGTATTAGTGTTATTATATAAACAATGACCACCAGAATCAAGAGCGTCTGTGCTTTGCGTCTCAGGCCTTCAAACACCACCATGCATTTATTGCATGTCAGGATTGCCTTCTGAAGCCCAAGTCATTTATTAAATAAAGAAAATATTCACGCAGCTTCTCCTGCTGCAGCAAATTCAGTTTTAGCTGTTGATATTTGGCACCAGTTAATCAGGAAGTGGCGATTTTATTCGCTTTGACTCGTTGGATGGAAACGCTGCTTTATTCGCACATCTTTTATGCGATAATCCAGTTTTGCGCGTAAAGTTAATTAGCATTTTTGGATGGAAACATAGCTAATGGCTTACTCATCAATACACACACACACATGGTATATTTAAAATCCTTATTAGAAACTTATAGTATATAGTAATAAAGGGTCACATAACACCAAAAAAGATGTTGAGATGTTGACAGTCATATATGTGTCCCACGTTGCTAAAAACACTATTAGGATACATATATTTCACTAAAAAGTGAAAATTGGTTGTTTGCGTTATTTGGAGCAAATTCGTTATTCTGGTTTGAAAAGAACTTTTGAAGCTACGTCAAGGCCACAAGATCCTCGTTTAAATTCCACCATGGAGACTGAGGGTGCTTTCACACCTAGACTTTTTTTTTTTGGAACCTGGCGCATTTCCTTAGTTTGCGCAGTTTGTTTGGCATATGGGAATCTACCAATCGCACTCGGATCTGCGGCAAAACAATCGGTCCGAGATCGCCTGAATGAGGTGGTCTCGACTCGATTGAAACAAACTCTGGAGCGGATCGATTGTAGTGAGAAAGCAAAACGATCCGAGCCCGTCTATATCACAATGTATTATGGATATGTAATAGGCATATATGGCTATATGAAGAGAGAATTATGAGTAGGGTGGGATGTCATTCCTAGCGGTAAATGTGCTTTTCATGTCAAATACGAAAGTAAAAGCATGCTGAACTATTAACGAGAGCTGTTTATCCGTTGAACTGATCGCACTGCAGTCTCGGTTTATCAGTTACTTCTCTCTATAATGTAAAGCCTATAATGCATAATTCTAGCCGAGGGCTATGTATGCGAGAGTCTTACCTCTGATTTATATCTGGTGATGATGTCTGTGGGTGTCACTATTCAAAATTAAAGCACAGCTTTCCGCTTATTATGTCTTGTTGCTCATCGCCATAAATTAAAATAAGGACGCATGACAGCTGAGCAGGACTCTGCAAAATAAACCGTGAAACTCTGACCAATGTGAGGAGAGTTTACTCGCACGTGACTTGTTTTAGCTCTTTTGGTGTCCATTTAGAAACTTTGCCGTGTGAAAGCGAACGGCACCAAGTACAAAGTGCAACATTGTAACAATTTTAATCCCCGTTTCAGAACAAAACAGGTGTGAAAGCCCCTGAATGTCTGTACCGGCCGTTACAACATGAAGTCTTTGAGTTTTCATCATTACTTCATGGGAAAGACTTGGTTCGAACCAATCAGTGCGCTTGATTGTGAATGAGATGCAACTTCATTAATATGCATGATAGTTTCGAAGACTGTTTTTACCTGCTACAGTGTTCAGAGAGACGCCACGTTGTGTTGTCAACCATAATTAAAACAAAAGGAAGAAGAAGAATTGTTTGGAGTCACAGGTCATCAGTGTTGCGTTAATAAATGTGCTGCAACGAAGTTTTGTTTCTATTTCTTCACTATGAGAGCATGTGGATCACATATGTGGATTACAGTGCTTTGCTAACACGTGAAAAAAATATGTTCGTAAGAACATTTATTACCTGAGAACTTATTGAATCTGGAAATGGTGAAATCTGGATTTGCCGCTCGTCTCCTTTAAAAAAAGATGCGGTTCCAGTTCGTGTTGATTGTCTCTACAGATTTGGTACGTGTGTGATCAATGTCTTTGTTTATGTTTATTCAGATGGCAAAGTTAGTTAGTATCATCAGCAGTTCTCTTTCAGTTTTAAAAGACCTACCTTAGTCAAAACATTACTAAGCTTACAGTAATATCACTACAATATTATGGACTAAAAGATCCGCTGTAAATGCTGCTCTCCAAATATAAACACCTTAATCAAACTATTACTGTCTTGTAGGATTTTCGCCGCATTTTGTAACAGGATAGTCTGTACACACACACGACTGTTTGAGGCTATTCTCTGCATCTACCGAGTAACACGGAGGTTTTTTCTGCCATTCGGCATGCGGTATCAAAAATTCCATTAAAACTACTGTACACTCTTCCAGCAATTCATACTCACATCCAATATGGGGGGCATGCATGAAATATTCCTGAATGAAAGTGAAAGTGCGAAACTGCAGTTAAAGTTCAACAAATTAAGAATAAAACTGCCGAAAATACATGAAACTCCAGAGGAAATGTGGATAGTGTGATGACGCAATGATGTTAATTAAATTTTGTGCTATAACACGTAAAACAAGATCATGAAGGGAACATGAAAGGAAGATCATTCATAAAACAACTCATGTAAACACTTCAGATTAAGGCAAACAATTCAATTACTGATGTCCACGTAAAAGTAGTCACTGTCTATCTCTCCTGCATCTGTGTTTGTGTTGCCGCTGTGAAAATTAGCATGTGCACATACTGAAACTCCCCTTTTCATGCAAACCCTTGATTCTTTCTCCACTCGACATCCCGAGCTAAACAAAGCTGGACTCACCCACTCTCCTGACTTTTTTCAAACTGTTTCATATGTCATGTGTGAAAACACCCTGCTGAGACAGGGGGGTTTCATGGCCCTTTAAAACTTTTAGTATTAAATATTGCTTCAGTTTTTAATAACAGAGTAAGGAAAAATCATCAGCCAAAACACAATTATTCTGTCTATATTTTATAAACACATAATGATTAAGTGAAGTTAATTTATAAACTAATTTCGAGAGGATCACATGCTTATTATTGCTTGCAGCCGACCCCACATTATTCAATTTATGATTCCCCAATCAGACGATTCGCAAGCCACTATGAATACCCAAAGTTCCATATGACAGCTATCTTAGTTTTGAAAAATCCCCCCTTCCACCCCTACTCCTCCTCCTTTCCTAGATGGGTGGCACGGTGGCCCAGTGGTTAGCACTGTTGCTTCACAGCAAGAACGTTACTGGTTTAAGTCCTTACCAAGCCAGCCGATGTTTCTGTGCGGAGTTTACATGTTCTCCCCGTGCTCACGTGGGTTTCCCTCGGGTTCCCCGGTTTCCTCCCACCGTCCAAAAACATGCAACTTAGTTATCTCTTAAGAGCAATCACTATCTGTTCATTAGTTACTACAGCAGTGGAGTTCTTGAGATCTACCTGAGCTCAAACTCCCCTCTCGCCTTGCAAACGGGAGGGAGCCCCGAGCTCGAGGATCTTATGAGCTCAGGGCTCGCTCCCAGGACAGCATGCCAAACAAGCTTTATAATCAATCATCAGCTAAGTGTGAACTCTTGAAAAATCATTAATGATTGTTATGTCACAGTATATGTGATCCGTTTATAATACATACATTTTGTGTGTGTGTGAGAGAGAGCGAGAGAGAAAATGTATACAAATTTTGGCCTGTAATTTATATATATCAAATGTTTAAACAGAACTGTTTGTTCTTTCTGTGGTATCTCATTTTTTTATTTGCTGTCATTGTGTTGTGAATGTGAAACAGATGTAAGTAGCTGGTGTATTACTGTAAATGCACTTGTATTTGGTCTATATAAAGTGAATTATATTGTACGATCCACATGTGAGATTGTACTGTAAGTGTGTTCAGTTAGTATGTGTGTGTGTGTCATAACACTCAGAAATCCATCATCCTGAAGCAGCGCAGGGACGGATCAATAACACTCATATTACCAATTCACACACACACTCTTTGTCTCTCTCACACACACACCACACATCCATACAATGCACAAACACACACTTTCTCGATCTCTCTCTCACACACATACACCTTTGCCCTTTCGATGCATTAACATCACAACTCTTTCAAGAAAAAGCACCAAGAAAGGTCAAGTACGTGACCTTTAACACCTGACCATCCTCTGCTATATATTTCCGGAGAGTGTTCATGACCTTAAAACCTCACTACAGGACTGCAGCCCCGCTGTAAATGCCTGACTCAGAGAGATGTGTTCAAGAAATCAATGTACCTGTTTACACCTGCTATTAAGATTTTGGTCGATCGGATCACAAGTGGACAACAGAGACACACTGGCTTTTGCATCTGCTGTCTCTCTTTTGTTTTAAGGGTTTACGGGGAGCAGGTGTATGTTCAGGCCTTTTCTGATCTTTCTATAATTAATTACAAAGTAAATACCATTTTACATCCATGATGTCCAAATATTTGGTGCGTTCTTAGAATTAAATACATAGCTGTTAATATTGCACAAAAATAAAGGCTGGAGTTTAGAATTACTAATTTACAATAAGGTCAGTAAGAGAAAAGTAGGTGATTTTTGGTGGTTTAAATGGACTTGACCACATGACCATCTGATAAATTATATTACATCAATTTGCGATAAAAATTTGTCAATAACAATGATAAGCTCTGGACTTTTTACTCTATATTGATCTAAAAGCCAATCACACAGCAGAAATGTGCAACAATGGGAATCTAAAAGTGTGTTGATATTAGAGATGCACCACATTTTCAGCCACTGAAAATTTATCATCCGAAAATATGGTTTGCCATTTAATGGACCCTCTAATTTTTGTGGCTTCAGTCATTGTTGGGCTACTCTTTTAAATCTGGAAGCATTAACAACTTATATCAAAATATATATCGTTAAATATGGAAAATAATTATTGAGATCGCATTTTTGCCATATCGCCCAGCCCTATGAGCATCTACAATACAACAGCAACCGGTGTGTTTTTAACCACCTCAATATGTGGTAAAATGTACTCAAACTGTTTAACGTTGTTTTGTTTTCAGTTTAAATGTATAGAAAATTTCCCAAATAAACTTAAGAGTTTCTTTTGTCACATTTTATCCATTTGTGTCTATATATTTCAATTAGACTGCATATTTGAATGAGTGTTTTTCCTGCACTGAGCCATAAATTTCCACTTTAGCAAGACTTATATAAACCAAACATCACAAGTTTGTTCATATCTGTTTTGTGAAAGTTTTTACTAAATTACATTCCCACATAATTTACCTGACTATATACACAACATATTATTCCATTGTTTTCTGTCTGAATTTTCTCAATTACAATGTGCTAAAAAGAGATTCCCAAATTCATGATGAATTCAATTAACTAATAATCTAATTTACTCCATGTTTTGCATGAATACCAGGTGTAATGGGTTATAAATTGGAAATTTCAGGAGATTTGGAGAAGAAATCACACTGCTAAAGGTCCCATGAAATTAAAAAAAAAAATTCTGTTAGTCTGTTAGTTTTAAGGATGTATATTAGCTAGTAGGGGTGGGACAAAATATCGATATGCTGATATATCATGATATTTCCGGTCCTGATACATTATTGATACTCTGAATCTGAATTTATTAATCAGAATTACACTGACTGCAGCAGTTTACTGCTTTGGTTGCAGTACACCCAGGTTGGGCTTCCCGTAATGGCAGATCAACAATACATCAGAGACGCAGCGGCGTCAAAAAAACACTGACAGATGAGCCACAGATGAGCCATTGCAATGGTGAAAATCTGAGACTTTCTTCTGTCCAAGCTGGACCAAGGTATTTGTGTGTTTCAGACATCCCGCCTCTCCCACTAATTTCTCCCTCACAGACTCATCTTCACTTCGCTAGATTGTCCGCATGTGCCCGCGGTTAGTGCTGTGAGCATTCATACAGGAATATGTGCTCAAACTATTTCTTTCCTTCAAAATTTATATTAGATAAATATATCAATAGGACTTGTTAAACTCTGGCTGAAAATATTAGGGAGATAAAAAAAAAACTGTTAAAAAATACTTTTTTAAACAGCCCCCTTCAAGACACTTCACATTTGCTTTTTATTTGATGTGCTTGATCTCAACCACTCTCACTGGCAGAGCAGTGCTGAATCTAAACGTTATTGGCCGTTTTATTAAAGGAGAGGAGCTACTCTATGTCCAACCCTCTCTGCATTTTTCAGTTGAGATTACGTCAAACATCGAATAAAAAAAAAACAAAGCACTTCACTGGACCTTTAATTTCTGTGTGAGGATGCAACATTAAGTTTTAAGAGACATTTCTTCCATACAGTCCGAAAAAGTCTAGAAACGTCTGTAGACTGAGATGGAAAGTCACTTAACTCTCACTGGGAGTTTCTCTGAAGTCTGTGGGCACAAAGATGGATTAAAGTGGACACGATAATGATGCTCTATTTGAGCGTTGCTAGGCAATAGCTGCCATATAAAGGTAACATGTAAACAAACAGTACACATTGTCAGCCCACACTTTTCCATTGCTTTTATCCTTATGCAATGCATTTCATGTCTTCCTTTGTCTCCAGGCAACGGGCAGATTTTTCCAGCTGGACCGAGAGCGAAGTGGGACTGTCCAGCAGCGCTTTATGCCAGACTGAGAGGCTGAGCTTGGCAGTTCACTCACTTTAATCGAACACTTCATCTTCATTAGACAAATATTATAGAAGCACTTTACTAATCGCCCCGCCGGTGTCATGGAGGACACCTGGAACTATTTGGTTAATCATACACACATTTTATTTAGTGTATGAAATCTGCAGATATTTTTACCCATTATCACTTTTTTTATTAGCACATTATACAAGCCAACGAGTGTTCATACTTCAATAACAGTGCTGTATTCTCAGTTTACCACATTTAAATGTAGATAATGTTGCACATGCTAAAATGAACATATAATATGGCTTTGAATGAGCTAGGAGAGAAAAATTAATTAATTAATTAATTAAAATAAATAAATGTATATATATATATATATATATATATATATATATATATATATATATATATATATATATATATATATATATATATATATATATATATATATATGTATATACATACATGCATACATACATACATATATATATATATATATATATATATATATATATATGTATGTATATATATATATGTATGTGTGTATATATATATGTATATATGTATGTGTGTATATATATATGTATATATGTATGTGTGTATATATATGTATATATGTATGTGTGTATATATATATGTATATATGTATGTGTGTATATATATATGTATATATGTATGTGTGTATATATATATGTATATGTGTATATATATATATATATATATATATATATATATATATATATATATATATATATATATATATATATATATATACATATATATATATATATATATATATATATATATATATATATATATATATACATATATATATACATACACATACATACACACACACATATATATATACACACACAGACTGGCCGACTTTAATGCATACCTGCCAACACTCCCACAGGGGTCTCCCTTATTTCAGACCCATCTCCCATTTTGTCATCTCTCCCGTTTTGTCATTTAGTTTTTGTCAAATTACATAAAGTTTCTCTTAAATATTAAACTTCAATTAAGGTCAAATAATACTTCTATGGAAACAAAATGCACAAATATAATATTATATTAACAATAATCAAACAAATAAATTAAATTGAGGAAAAAGCGTGATTTTTTAAACCAAAGCTTTTACATTTTTCTCTTGATAGGTTATAGTGATAGTGACAGTTCAGGCAAAAATACACATTTTCTCACCATTTATTCTCCTGCGATTACTCACCCTTTATACTAATTTGCTAACCAACCTTTATAGCAATCTTTCTTATGCTGAACACAATATAATATATTCTTAAAAATAGTAGGAAGATACTATATACTGTCAGAAATGTTTAAACAGAAGAAAGAAACCTGAATAGGTCTGGAATAAGTGAAGGGAAAGTAAATGGTAAGAGTTTTTATTTTGGGGTGAACTATCCCTTTAACAGCCTATATTTCTCCAAACTCTGGATTTTGAGAAGTCTGATATTTGCAGACAGAAGCAAGCTATCCCACACACCGTGTTCGATCAGCTTCAGCTAACACTAATTGGACTGACACTGGTGACAGTATTATCTATAACCATGCAAACCCTTCAGGAGCCAAACACCACACACAAAAACATCTTTAAAAAGAGCTAAATGTCTAAACATTATTGGTTCAGTGAATGCAAAACCTTTTAGTTCAGACATCTTAAACTCAAGTTAATATAGTGAAAATCAGAAGCACTCTGGGAAATGACAGATGTTTATTAATACATGAAAACCAGAGTTTTCATTTCATTACATCATGATTTGGCCCATCGTAGCCAAAATCATGCTGTGTTCTCACTGTAGAGCCAATAGCTCACAGTGCAGAACGGAAAGCACGTCCTAAGTCCACCCCCAAATCAAACAACCCACGCACTTCAGCTGGAAAAAAGTCAATCATAAAACAACATCATAAAACGATCAAGATGGAAACACCGAAGCAAACATATTACATGGTACTGTATAGTATTAAATGATATATTTATTTGGTGTATTGATATAAGATTAGTAACAGACTATAACTGGAACTGGCTGCATAAGGAGCCGATCGAATGTGCTTTTTGTGTTAAGAGGAGCATCTTTTGAATGGTTTATTAACGGCCGCAAGTGTTTTGCACGCGGCTCATCCCAGAGCAGCAGTGTGTGTGTTGTCAAGACAACTACAGAGAACTTTTAAAGAGCATGGTTTCTGCTACATTCATTCTTCCATGGCGGGGCGCCACACCAAAATGCATCCCTCCACGGTTACATTACAGCATCCCATTCAAAACATTCAGTCATTGTTGTTTTTAATAGCGGATTATAACTGCACCAAAACGTATTAAAAGGTAAGTGAATTATTACAGCGCAAACTTTTCTATAACCGTAGCAGTGCTGTGCGCTATTTGTTAAACCCTTTGAGGTTATGTGCTGACTGACTGACTGACAGGTGCGTGATGCGTGAGGCCAGCAAACACGACATAGCTTACAGTTAAGATCAACACAGTTTCCATAATTAGACTTTATTTATAGATAAAGGTCTGTGGCTCTGCATATAATGACTTTATCTTGCTGGAGTTTATAGCCGTTTCACTTTACTTCAGGACGCATTAATGCCGCTCTGTAGGTCTATTGGAGACATTTATGAATATTCATAGCTGTTGGTTTGTGATTGGTTCATTCTGTTTTCTGTTTCTAAATAGGTGACTCGTTTTGGTGCAGCTAAGCTAGGTGTGGCTAATCTTCAGGCTTATAAAAGGAGCTTCCAAATTGTGTTTGGAGACAGCTTTGGAGGATCGTTTTTTCGTTTGACTTCCTTTGGCTTACCCACCGCTTATGTTATTATTTTTTGTTTATTTGAACTTTGCTCCTATGTAATTTGTTGTTTTGAACGTTATGTTAGACATTTAATTTGGTTACTTTTGTAACCTTTAAATAAATATCTTTTTGCATTATTACATTCAACTTGGTTTGGGTTCCCTTCATTTTGTTGCCGGCTCATAACACTAGCAAATCTAATAAATGTTGGAGACATACTCATTATATAAACGCACTAAATCCCACTTTAACAGCGTTTATTTGAGAGTGCACAAGAACATCTGCGCTTGAGCAGTGTATATTTGAGGGGGCGTGCAAGAAGTTTTGTGCACAAGCAGAGGAAATCGGCGCGCAAACACACTCGTATTGCACGTAAATGCGATCTCGACTTGTAATACTGCACTCACGACATTTCTCCATTTGTCATTGAAATAACACCATGGGTAGTTGGTAGATTTGTGTAAAAGGTCTGCTGCCACAGCTGGAAAAAAATCCTAGAGGAAACACTGAAGATGTAGGAGAGACTGCTCGCTGTTTCAGGTTATCCAGAGCTGTATGACTTTACAAATCTTGAATATCACAATATTATTAAATATTACAATTGTAACAACATAGACAGCACACTCTTGCATAATCAATACCCAAGCTGATTCAGTCGTTTCCGGTAGTGACATAAAAAAAGAGCACTGCGCTGCTTTTTCCTTGTTAACAATAAAGGCAGTGAGGTGCGCCTCAAGTTTTTGGAACGGAAAAGCGCGTTGGCTGTGGTCGGCACCTTAATGTGCAACTGCAAGCATATTTGTCGGCATATAACTCGCGGGACGATAACGTGAAACCACACGTGCCTACAGACATATTTGCCAGAGAAGCAAAATGGAAAAAGAATATTGCTGTTTGATACAGATGAGTTGATGCCAAACCAGCGCTGATGCCGATTGCCTCCTGGATCTGCATCATGAACACAACAAATAGGCTTTAGCTTTCATTTTACAGCTTATAAAGCATGTGTGCAAATTAATGCAATATCATATTTAAACAACAAAACTGTACAAAAAGTCAACATATGCACACGTTGTCATTGTCTTTTCATCACGCAGCGCAACCATATATCAAGACATAATCTTTAAAATAATGATTTCTATTAAAAATGTAAAAAGGTTTTGTGATATAATAATAACAGCGCGGCATTAAATAAACGCATTTTTTCTATGGAGCGAGCGATTTGAGGAAGTATGCTATTATTATTTGACGGAAGACAAAAACATATAATTGAAAAAAAAAACAGCCTATACCGGTTCTTTAAAAGTCAGTGTTTTCATTTTGTAATCTAAATTAATCATTTAAGTGAAAATTAATTTTGGGCAGGCCTATTTACTTTATTCATTTTATTTAGTTTATTCTGTTTTTCTATGCTGTTGGAAACACTGCAGGTGCGTGAAGACTCTTTGTTGTTATGTTCTGTTATAAATATGCTAGCATGTTAAAATAAATCAGTATTTTAAAATGCAATATGTAATGTGTCAGACACAAAATAGACACGTCAATGTTAAAAAAAATTATAATTATAATAATTTAATATTAATCTGACCAGTTAACCGCTAATATCCGATTAACGAGCGGCAGTTGTCGGTTAGCAAAATTAACCGAAATGAGCATCCCTAGATCGGACCAAAAAAGGAGGAGAAAATACGTATATGTAATTTGCTTTCCATTTAATACAAAACATTACTGCAAGAAACTTTTGGTTTTAGCTAATCAATAACAAATAAAAATGGAGAAATAACCAGCTGAATAAAAAGTAAAATATTCAAAACTGTGAAAAAGAATCTACGCTACTGTTTCTGATAATGCTAAATGTATAAATCTGACATTATAGATCATATTTTTTGTCTCATTTTCAATTAATGATTCAATAATTCACTCTTAAAACTTCACGTTTTATTACTAGATGTATCATTTTTTAAAAAACGATTCTGTGACAAATTTGATGATGTAATTGCTACAACTTTCAACAAATTGCATTAAACAGTGACTTTAATCTGTACCATAAACATCAGTGTTTATATCTGAACTATGAACTGTTCTCCAAGTACTTCTCTGTTAGTAGATTTTTTGTAACTTTGTACCTAACTGAAAAAGTGTAAAAACTGAATCTCTCTTGATTGCAGATTTGAATGCAACGCAGCAAAGGATTAATAAACATATGCAAATCTTCATTCATTCATTCATTTTCTTTTTGGCTTAGTCCCTTTATTAATCTGGGGTCGCCACAACGGAATGAACCGCCAACTTATCCAGCATGTATTTCCAGCTGCAACCCATCACTGGGAAACCTTCATACACACTCATTCACACACATACACTACAGACAATTTAGCTCACCCAATTCACCTATACCACATGTCTTTGGACTTGTGGGGGAAACCGGAGCACCCGGAAGAAATCCATGTGAACACAGGGAGAACATGCATACTCCACACAGAAACAGACTTAATTGAATTTGCATTGTAAACATTAAATGAATGTTGAAATGTATCATTTTTAAGTTCATTTACTACGATTTTAGTTACGATACTCCCAAAATCATTCCGCATAAATCCGCAAATTTTTCACAAAGTTCTGCACAGAAATAGCAAAAAATGTCCACATATTCTGTCTGGGCCTAGTGATGACCCAGCACACCATCTATTAGGGCTGGGCAGATAAACAATATTATATCGAATTGCAAGAAAATTTATACAAATAACAATAAGGACTTTTTTACTCTATATTGATCTATATAGGGCGATGCAGTGGCGCAGTAGGTAGTGCTGTCGCCTCACAGCAAGAAGGTCGCTGGTTTGAGTCTCGGCTGGGTCAGTTGGCGTTTCTGTGTTGAGTTTGCATGTTCTCCCTGCATTCGCGTGGGTTTCTTCCGGGTACTCTAAAGGCTAAATTATCCGTAGTGTATGAGTGTGAGTGAGTGTGTATGGGTGTTTCCCAGAGATGGGTTGCGGCTGGAAGTGCATCCGCTGTGTAAAACGTGCTGGATAAGTTGGTGGTTTATTCCGCTGTGGCGACCCTGGATTAATAAAGGGACTAAGCTGAAAAATTTACTCAAGAAAACACTGAGATTTCAGCCATGATTCTGTCATTTGAGACCGTCCTAAAAGATTGCTGAAATCCTAGGCTAAAATCTGTGGTCTTTGATCAATTGTTTGACAGTCACAGACAGCCGCTTAGTGCCCATTACGATCCGATTTTCCCTCCGTTTCCTGACACTTTCCTGCAGTGTGACAACAGCTTCGATGAGCGTCAATCCAAGAACCGATAGGAGCACCTAATATGATGACAATCCATGAGACAATTCAAATGACCGCGGGGAAAATTCAAATGAGCGCGGGGAAATGTCAAAACAGTTTTTTTCTTCCTGGTTTTATTATTAAGACAATCCGTGTGCAAAATTGCCGCTACA
Source organism: Danio aesculapii (assembly GCF_903798145.1). Classification (NCBI taxonomy): domain Eukaryota; kingdom Metazoa; phylum Chordata; class Actinopteri; order Cypriniformes; family Danionidae; genus Danio; species Danio aesculapii. Next base: position 35,636,009 of record NC_079446.1, on the reverse strand, counting down.
AATTATTTACGTTTGCTGTGAGGAATCATTTCAGAACGCGTTGGCGCATCTTCATTGTCATTCAGTCTGACTTAATGACAGCTGAGATCTTACAGTGTGGCATGGGAGCTATGTTTGTGCAGTCTGACATGCTACAATCGTTTAGGATTATAAAAAAATGTAAAAAATAAATAAATAAAAATAGCACAGTGTGAGCTGGCCCTATAGAGATGTATCGAATTTTCGGCCACCAAATATGTATTGGCCAAAAATATGTTATGCCATTTAATGGACCCTCTAATTTTTTGGGCTTCAGTCATTGTTAGGGGACTCTTTTAAATATGGAAGCATTGATATAAACTTATATCAAAATATGTCGTAATCGTTCAATATAGAAAATAATAATCAAGACTGCATTTTGCTATATCGCTCAGCCCTACCATCTATAGTACCAAACCACTGGAATTTTTTTCTGATCAAGCTTGGAAACTATGTTTATTATAACATCTTCATTTCGACAAATGCCTCTAACACTAGTATCTTCAACTGACCAATACTGACTGTTCTTTCACCCAAACTCCGCCTTTTGCTTTCACCCACCTCAAAGCCCTATTGTAGCCCGCATTGGTCCAAGATATTCATATTGGCCCTAATGAGGCCCCAGAAGTTACTGTGGAAACGCTACTAGCCCAAACACACACTGGCAAGCTCACTTTAGGCACAACAGTGGACAGTTGGTTGCAATGGCTGTGCTCACTCTTACATGAAACAATAAGATCAATACAGTGTGTGTTAATATTTACTTTGGAATCAATCACTGTGAATTTCACTGGTACTAACTAATGAACTCTAAGTTAAATGATACATTGTGAATGCTGTATCATCCAGAATGGCCAAAGGAAGTCTTGTGTCTTCCAGGTCAGATGACGGGTAGCATCACACAACCTCCATTCATTGCAGGACAGACGGAGGTCTCCTAACGCTCCAGTTCACTCAACTACTACTGCTGTCTGTAGGCGAGACTGGAGATCTTCTACTGTCTGTCCCTCCATGCATATAGAGAGGGGGACACAGAGGAATCCTTACTCAGCCAGACAGACATTTTTCAACAATGAAATAAAATATTCATAACGCTGAGCCTTTCACTGCCTCTGCTATGGCATCTCAAATGCTTTGCACAGATTTGAACTTTAAAAGCTTTCAGTTTTATGTTTGTTTCTGACATACTACGGCTTAAATATTTGAGGTCATCAAGATTTTTGACTTAAGCTACCAAACTATTTCATCATTATTTCAAAATAGGTCAGGGGAGAAATGGTTATTCTAAAATATTAGTTTTTTTTTTTAGTATTGAAACTTTCAAGACAAGCATCAAGAACAAGAAATACAAATATTATATAATTGCAATCTTTTAAATTACATTAAATGATTTCTGTTTAAATTAAATAATTTATGTAATTTTACATTTTTGAAAAAGCATCTCATGTTCACCAAGGGTCCATTTTTAAATCAGAAATACAGTAAAAACTTAAATATTTTAAATATTACACGTTTTAATATTACACAAATATTTTAAAATGTCAATAAAGGCTGATGTAATGGCTGCTGAGAAATCAGTTTTGCCATTTAGGAATGAATTATGTTTTAAAATATATTAAAACAGAAAACTTTGTCTTTAAACGGCTTTATCATTTTACATTATTAATGGTTTTACTGCATTTTCCATTAGACAAACAGAGCCTTGGTGAGGCAAAAACTGGAGAAAAGAAACTCAAACTATAAACTAGAGCTTCACAATTTTGGATTAATTGAAAAAAAGAAAAAAAAAAAAATATATATATATATATATATATATATAGTTTGTTTGTTTAAAATAAGAAACACAATTCTGAAGACAACTAATTTTAATAATAAACTAATTTACTAGTAGGTCTGATAAAATTTAAAACACATATACATATACAGCAGAGAAAATAAGTATTGAACACGTCACAATTTTTCTCAGAAAACATATTTATAAAGGTGCTGTTGACTTGAAATTTTCCCTGGATGTTGGTAACAACCAAACAAATCCACATGTGCAAAGAAAACAAATCTAATTAGTTTACAAATGAAGTTATGTGAAATAAAATCAAATGACGCATAGAAAAAGTTTTGAACACATGAAAAAAGGGAGGCGTAGAAAGACAGTGAAAGCCCAGACAGCAGCTGAAATCTCTCAGTAGTTCCTCAGCAACCCTCTGCCCTTCGTCATTGTTAATTAATATTAGCTTCTTCAGTCCCACAACAACATTAGCAGGATGATGAAGATAAAACCAGGGTGGACATTTCAGCAAGACAATGATCCAAAACACAGCCAAGGAAACTCTCAAATGCTTTCAGACAAAGAAAATCAAGCTGTAGAATGGCCCAGCCAATCACCTGACTTAAATCCAATATAAAATACAAATTAAAGATCAGATTTGATAGACGATACGCACAGAATCATCAAGATTTTTACACTCTGCTGAAGTCATTCCATGAGCAATTCATGTGACTTCATTCTCCATATGAGAGGCGTCTTTAAGCTTCCATCACCAAAAAAGACTTTCATATAAAGTATTAAATACGTTACAGTAATTCAACATGTTAACAGCTCCTTAGAAATATTACTCCCAGAAAAAAAAACATGACACGTTCAATACTTATTTTCCCCACTGTACATCCACACATGCAATGAAAAAAAAATGCATAGAAAATCTCTCATTCTAATTCTGTTGACGACATTCACGCTGTTCAAGGACAATAAGGCAATAGCAGGAGACTCCAATGGAACTGGCAGTTAGTGGCCTGATCGATGCCAATGATACGCCACCAAGCTTCATTTGGAGGTTTGCATGATTGATTAAGTCATTTAGGAGACGAAGGGGACAGTGTTTGGTTGACATTCCAATTGCGTAACAGAATCAGCGTAATTGAATTTGCTGGACTCGACTTGCACCATCTGCTCCAAACGATACAACCCCCTCATGAGCCAGCTGTTACAGTCTATATCCCAGGGTGGGATGTCCTATCAATTCTGTACACTAAAACTGTACAGCCAGGGTCAGCGAAGCCCCTCTATGACCCAATTCCTATTCTCTACAGGTCCAGTGGCCTCTCCCAATCCCAAGAAAAGGGGATAAGACAGATTTGTCATATTAACCCATTTAATCCCACCAGTCAAAACAGAGACCGAAAAAGAGTTCAAACAACTGTGATCTGAAGACATTACCTGTATGTCCTCCAGCAGCTCCTGTTTACGTCTCCTAATGTTCTCCAGCTCCTGCTTCTCTTCTGGCGTCAGGTCGTCCGGTACTTTATTTGAGAACAAACAAAAGCAAACAATGAGCGTTCAGATGTACAAACACAAATATTCAAACGGTCAAGCTGCGGTCTCTTGACCCAAACATTTTTGTACATTTGTAAGAGGTTCCATGGGTGTTGAAAATATTTTCAGAGGAAACAGGACTGAGGTAAAAAAAAAAAAAAAAAAAAGCATGTGCAACAGAACGAAGGTTGCAAGGCTGGAGAAAATAAGTAAATTGCCTGAGGTGAAGCACTGCCTCTGAGACGCAAACCAACTGAGCAATCAATAGCTAGAAAAACACAGCAGTGCTGTTTATATGGGCCTCTGACTGAGAACAACAGGAAGTTCCTAAGGCAAAGCAAAAAGTTGTTTATTTCATTAAATGCTTTTCCCTTAAGCTAAAAGCCATTTCGAAGAGTTCTGTGTGTGCTGCCAGGACAACAACGTAAGCTAGCAAACCAGCTAGGAAGGGAAAACATCCTAAAATATCAATATCAATCAAAATCACTAAATCTTACTTCATAAGAGTAATCATATTATTGACACTCTCACAAATAAGGTAACTTTTTTAGGTTTAGAAAAAGAGCTAGCAAACCAGCTTAAGCCATTTCTGTAAATATTTGTCAAATGAGTTAGGGCAAAACATCCTAAAATATCACAAACTCTTACTTCATAACAGTAATCATATTATTGACACTCTCACAAGAAAAAAAAATCTTACTTCATAACTAATCATATTATTGACATGCTCACAAAAAAAGTAACATTTTTTCAGTTTTAGAAAAAAGCTAGTAAACCAGCTTAAGTCATTTTGGTCAATATTTGTCAAATGGGTTTGGGCAAAACATCCTGAAATATCACAAAATCAATCAGCTGGTGTGTGGTGTGCGGTCTGGTGCAAAATGGCTGCCGTCGCGTCATCCAGGTGGATGCTGCACACTGGTGGTGGATGAGGAGATTCCCCATATTTGCAAAGTGCATTGAGTGCCCAGAAAAGCGCTATATAAATGTAAGGAATTATTATTATTATGATTATTATTATTAATATATTGACACTCTCACAAAAAAGCAAAAAAAAATTCAGGTTTAGAAAAAAAAGCTAGCAAACCAGCTTAAGCCATTTCTGTCAATATTTGTCAAATGGGTTAGGGGAAAACATACAAAAATATCACAAAATCTTACTTCATAACAGTAATCATATCATTGACATGGTCACAAAAAAAAAGTTACATTTTTTTCAAGTTTAGCAAAAAAATCTGACGCCCCTCCCTTCAAAAAATGTCATCCTTAATTTAAATGGACCCCTCTTAAAATATTAATGTCTTTTTTTTTCTTTTCTTTTTTTACCAGAGAAATCAGATCAGCTCAGCAGTTCTCATGTGCTCTGGAGGGACCTGATGCTGGAATGTGCAGAACACAAATAATTTATATGAACTTTGCATCTATAAACCCAAATGTTTCTCTGAAGCAATTCCCTTTAAGTGCTGTGTTCAAGATCACTAAAGTCTGTTCAATACCGGGCTGGGGGCCAAAATCCACACGATCTACTTGGTTTGGCTGATGCCAGTCAGAGAAAGACTCTGCTTTTCAATCTTTGAGCATCACATTATGATATTAAAACATTGTGTATGACTAGACGTCATCATGAAATAGAAGTTTCACTAGTCTTTTCTAATCTACTACGATGCATATTTGACTGAATCGTGCATGTTTTCTGAATCGTGGGCTGACCTGTAGCTTTTGATGTGGATGTTCCTCTGCTGCTGGATATACTGTTGCACTAAAAGAATTTAATCAAATAGTCTTTGACAACACACAAAAAGTAGTACTAGTAGCAAAAGTAACAGTAGTTTTAGTAGTATTATCATTAGTTATTTTAGTTTTAGCACTTTACAATAAAAATAAAGTAAAATATATAAAAAATAAAAAAATAAATAAAATAAAATATAAAACTAAAAAAATTAAAAAAATAAAAACAAAATATTAAAAAAAAAACATAAAACAAAATAAAATATAAGAATAAATAAAATATAAAACAAAATAAAATATAAGAATAAATAAAATAAAATAATATATAAAAATTAAATTAAATATAAAAATTGTACATAATTAAATTAAATAGTAGGAACCATCATTAGTTATATTATAAGCACGACAGGCAGTGCAGATTAATGTCATTTTAAGACAGGTCATATATCTTGATCAAGTCGTCTCTTTAATGGATTGGTTGTCTAAAACCAACATGGGACATTTGAGGGCATCTAATAAAAAACAAACCACAGAGTATATTTCTTTGGCACTGAAAACTCATAAAAGCAAGTTAAAACAAAAGCATTTAAACTCAACTCTGACCTAAGCTAGGCATCCGATCAGCCGACCTCCCAATAAAAGCAAAAATGCTCAGCCTGTCATATGATACGATGACCCTTCACCTTCCATGTGACCTCATTAAATGCCTTCCTGGTGGCCCGTCCGACCCTTTAGGAGATCACAGGAATCTGGAAGATTTATTGATTCCTTTTACACAATCACAAAAAAAAAACATTCGGCATGATTATCTCTTCACAACCACAGTAACAGATCACTCAGGCTCTGCCATTAACTAATGAGATCTTCTGCATCTTGATAAAGACACTTCCAAACCTACATCCTGCCAACATGACTGTCCCAACTAGGAAATGTACATGAATAGTTGAATTATTGATCTGCACAAATTATGAAGTGAAGTCTGGAATTACTTTGATAAAGATGGTAAATGTGCAAACTTTCTCAAATGAAATGGAGTTATCATAATACAGCCGCAATGATGAATGACCTGAAATTCAAACTTTGAAGCATCAACAATACATCATTTCAGCATCGATATCGCAATGTGATCATTCCCAATAGTCACATCACAGTATTTAAATGCTGAATCAAGATTATAATTTATCATTTGCATGTGTTTGAGGCCTGTGTAACATTAGCAACATTAATAACAATTAATTTTATTGAATTATTACATTTTTTTTATAATTCAATAACTGTACCTGAAAACTGTTAGATGCGGAAAAACGCTAAAACACTGTTTGTTTCAGTTGTAACTTTTCCTTTAATGTATTTATCTATGCTTTTAACTTGTTTATTAGATTTTATGCAGATGTACTCCTCTACAGAATCATCCTAATCAATCTAAAATGATCAATTCTTTCCAAATAGAGCTATTCAATTCATCTGGTGAAATTGTATTCATTTTGCAATATATAAATCGCAGAATAACAAAATATTGCAAATGCTAGAATTTTCCAATATCGTGCAGCCCTAACGTCAACCTTATTTTTTTTACAAATAAAAAGAGCCAACTTTCACCCAATCACGTGGCTTGTTTTTAGAGAATGTGCAACCATATAAACACAATAACCAAATGCTGATATAGGTGTATGGTCTAATAACTGATTAGCTAATCAGGCATGTGATCAGCTGAGGACAAAAAGGGACGAAGAGACCCCGCCCCCTTCAAAAAAAAAAAAAATGTATGTATGTATGTATGTATGAATGCATGCATGCATGTATGTATGTATGTATGTTTGCATGTGTTTTTAAATAATAATAATAAAAAAAAACATTATAATAATATTCTTTATGTAACTATTTGTTAATGGCCACACAATTTAAGTTTCATGTTTAAATCAGTTTAAATATTTAGCAGTTTTATAGTGACTCATATAACATTTAATATTTAATAACATTTACTAGGTTAATAGGTTAACTTACTAGGTTATCTAAAAAATTGTAGCTTAAAGGGGCTAATAATTTTGACCTTAAAATGGTTTTAAAAAATTAAAAACTGCTTTTATTCTAGCCGAAATAAAGCAAATAAGACTTTCGCCAGAAGAAAGAATATTATCAGACATACTGTGAAAATTTCCTTGCCCTGTTAAACATCATTTGGGAAATATTAAAAAAAGAAAAACAAATTCAAAGGGGGGCTAAAAATTCTGACTTCAACTGTATATAAAGCGCACGTAGTCATGACATGCAAATGTGAGCATGGAAAAAGTGTGCACAGCCACATACGCATTCAGTTTTCATAATCTTGCATATTGTCAGCAGCTTCGTCACATTATAGGACTACACAATATGATTATGTTATATAAACAGTAGCCTAGGTAGATCTACAATTACATCCCTGAATGACGTCTGAAATGAAGCAGTCGTTTGCTTTGATGATGATGATGATGATGATGATGGAGACCCCCCCCCACCCCAACAACATGCTTCTCTTTAAACATAGTTTAAATCAACATATACAAATAGTTTCATGTGCTTAAACATTCAAATGTAATACTTGTGAAAAACGTTTCTGAGTGACTGCTCGTCGCCATGGAAATGTACTGCACGCATTTCCCTACAGAACTCTAGCCGGGATGTTTGACAGGCAGTCTGTGAGGAGAAATCCTGTCCAAAAAGCAGCCCTTCCCCCCCTCCTCTTTCACAGAAATTGTTATTGCAACCTCCAGCAGAAATCCATTAGTCTCACCTCAGGTGAAGCTGGAGCTTTACATGCAGTACAAGTGTTCCTGGAGACCCAAAGGTCACTCAGGTAGGAGTGAGCGTGGGCAGCTGTAACAGTAGATATCTTTCACTGAGAATGTGAGATCAGACGTCGCAAACAATTAGAACAAGAACTGTAGAATTGCACACATTGATCAAGTACATTTTGTAATTTTGACACTTTAATATTAATTTTGATTGGTTTAATGGGTCATAAAGTATTCTTTTTTTCAAAACAAAACAAACATTTACCCACACTCAAATCTTACAAACTGAATGTAAGGGTGCTTTCACATCTGTGGTTCAGTTCAAGGGTAACAAATGATTGAAAAGTTGAAAAAAAAAAACAAAATGCAGTTATGTGACAAAATTCACATCACTTATTGGCCAGATGTTATTGAACGTATTTCCTAAACTGCTTTTCAATTAGTCAGAATTAACATGCGTGAAAATGCCAATGGAACTAACACAAATAAACACACCAGCAGACACAAAATCCCGCTGCGCTGGCTGATTGTATCTCTGGTCATAGTATACTATATAGCTTGTATTCATCACTTTAGACAAATTATACATTTCCAGAATGAATCGCGGCTGGGGCTGGAAAACAATGTTTTAATGCATTGCAAATGGCGAAGGAGCATTCCAAGTTACTTCGGGAGGAGGCGTGAATTAATTTAGCTAAACTGCGACATCTTCCGGAAATATTACCGACGATCCATCAGGTAATGTTTTTCTCTCTCTATGTTTAAAATTGTTGATAAAGCACTATCAACAAATTTTTTTCCTCCACACTTCATAAAATGGGACAGCGCATCGGACTATGGCAGCTGGATTAGTCCAAAAAGGTACTTTTTGCGTTGGGTCTGTTTTGGTTCAGATCATGTTCTCACCACAAACTAACCATTCCAGGGTTTGTTTGAAAGCGTTCCGAGACCACCTCTTCAAGGAGACCACCTCTTCAAGGTATGCTTTTTTTAGACCGATTTTGGTGCGCACTCGAGTGCGATTTCTAAATTAACATCTGCATAAACTAACTGCACCAAGCGGGAAAACCAACTCTTGTTGCCAAGAGTGCTATGAAACCAAGAGTGCTATGAAAACGCAAAATGCTCTGAAAAAGTCCCTAATTCCACTTCATTTTTACTTTCATTTTTCTCAATTTCTTAATTTTCTGCAGCAAATTTTAATGGTTAACATAAATCTTAGCTATTGAAAAGCAAGTCCAATAAACAAATCAACAAACGTAATAATTAAGAGTTTAACCACAAATAGTTTTCAAATTCTGTTTCATCCCTGAAAGAAATCTAATCATCAAATGTTTATTTATGAGCTAAAAATATGGTTATTTATTTTATATATGGTTATTTATTTATAATTATTATTGCTATTACTTTAAGTACAGTACAGTTGAATGAAATCAAAACTTTTCAATATTGTCAGAATTGCTATGAAAATTATAAGACTAAAAACCTTTACCAGCACTCAGACTCTATTCGAATAATGCACTTTAAATTAAGCTAAAAGAATCCTGAGCAATCCATCTTATGTACTCTTTCCATGTTATGAGCCCTTACCATCCGGCAGAAAATACAGAATCCCTTGAAGCAAGCGGGACAGGCTCAAAAACTCTTTTATTCCATACTTCTATATCAGACTGTTGAACACCAATCAGTAATACATACGTCTCTCTATGTGTTTTTATGTGCATGTTTTTAATTTTTTACTGTATCAGAGGCTTTACTGAAATGCGCCTGTGTCCACAGAAAGTATTGACAAATTATATAAACAAACATGTACAGTATGAATATATTTGTCACAACCTCTTTAGGTTAAACTTTTATTAAGTATTTTTGTGAAGGATCTTGAGTGTCCCTTCAATTCGGCTAATTTTACCAACACCACTGGCAGAAATGTAGCCCTGAACCAGGACAAAACATTCACCATGTTTAAATAAAGACCACAAGTGCCCAGTCTTCCAACTGAATCAAAGTCTTTCTTTCACAATTTGCATGACATAAAATTTCTAACAAGTATTTTCTGGTTTCATTCTAATAACAAGGCTGTATAAAAGGCCTACAACAATATACTTTATATAAATTTCAACAGGCTAGAAGTCAACTTGCATCTGAATATTAAAAGGGAAACTGTGACCTTCCCACATGCTGCATCATATGAATCAAGAAAAGAATTTGTTCAATGACTCTTGGTATTTAAAGCATCCAAATGGAGCAGACAACACATGATAGCACGGTTAAATCTCCAGCAAAAGCCAAAACATCATTATTAAATGTTCAAATTGCATAGCTCCAAGGTGAAAGTAGAGATGATGCTCCATTTTGTAGTTGGCAACACATGAAATCTACATAGAAAACATTAAATTCTCGTAATAATAATATTAACCTTTACATTTAAAATGTCAAAATATGAGAAAAATAAAGAGTGTAGGGTTAGGTTTAGGAGACCAGATTTAGATTTTACTACTAAATGTTTAAATAAACATACAAAATAAAAGATTATTTTCTTGTCATGTTTATATAAATGTTGTTAATTGTTATATTAAATAACCAGGGGACTGTTAGAGACTATTCTGAGGTTATTGAGGTTATAATATACAGATAGTTAGGAGTTATTCAGTGTAACAGGATCATATGGCCATTCTGAAACCATATCAATACTTTAAAACCACTATACATCCATTTTTATTATGTGCACTTGTTTCAATTTGATGCTGTTAACAGAACTGGTTGGAAAGTTTGACAACATGTCACTTTATACCGGTGGTGATAATATTTGGATGTTTGTATGACTTCTTTCAGAATAATATACATATATAAAAATAAGAATTAATTGTAAAACCTTTTCTGATTTATTATGCATATTAAACACCTTATATACACTTTAAAAAGCAATTGGTTACTTCAAGAGGGTAAACCTGTTGCCTTAAAATCAAGTTGACTTTACTTAAAGTGAGTAAACCCATTTTAACTGGTGAGGGTGAGTTTTTATTCATTTATTTTCTTTTCAGCTTAGTCCCTTTATTACTCGGGGGTCGCCACAGCTGAATGAACCGCCAACTTATCCAGCATATGTTTTACGCAGCGAATGCCCTTCCAGCTGCAACCCATCAAACACATACACTACAGACAATTTAGCTTACCCAATTGACCTATAGCGCATGTCTTTGAACTTGTGGGGAAAACCGGAAAACCCACATTATGATCAACAAATCTTTTTAACTTATAATAAACTTATTGGGAATTTCACAAGAAAAAACAATGGTGTGCTTAGTTTTATTATAACTTTTTTCTTTCATGAGTTATTTACATGCCCCCTCATATATACTAATGTGCCACAAACAGGACGTCAATATCACCAACCATTCCTATTTTTTAAGGTGTATCCATATAAATGGCCCACCCTGTATTATGAGTCAACCATATTCCCAAGACAGTAAAATTATTAACAGAACCTTTCTGGTTTATATAGAAAGTACTTTCAAATAAAGCATGGCATGTATGCCACTTAACTCAGCGGGTTGACATTTGAGTATCTTCATGCATGCACATGATTCTACACCATTGTGCCTACGGTGATGCCTATAATACTGAACACATTCATGCCTTTATGAGTCTAATGCTTCCTCATGTGCTTCCCATTGAAAAAACAAAGTGCTCATGATAAAGCTGCATTAGCATTTCATTAGCACATTCCAAATGAATCATTAGAAGTCAAAGTCTTGGTTTAATATTCAAGTGTGCCTTGAGAACAAGCAAAGATGAAGCAAATTAAAGATTCAGGGAAACGCAATTAAAAGATAAAGAAAACCATGTTCACTATGTCAAAGTGACAGACTTAAAACTTTGACATTTGAAAAGCAAATGTCAAAGTGCTTGTGCATTTCAACATTTTAAAAATTTGCAGTAGACTTTCATAAAAGTCACAGCCATCATCATGAAAATCTTTATCTATACATAGCAATCTATATATTAGATTTTTATGCTAACTTGTGGGTAGGCATGGGCCGGTATAAGATTCTGACGGTAAGATAACCATTGATAAAAATATCACGGTATCACGGTATTGTGCTCACTGCTCTAAAACATATTCTTTTTAAATAACTTTTTCCCCTTTGAAAACAATATATTTTATTTTTTTTAAAGATTTATAATATTTTGGAACAGTAAACATGTCAGGCTAAATAATTCAAATAAACCATGGACCTCTGCTGTCTTCATTTGTTTCAAAAACACAGATTTCTTTATTTTTTAAATTTTAAACAGCATGTTTGGATATTTTTTCTGCTGGAGATACTGTTGTACTAAAAAAAATGTAAATAAAAAAATCTTACACATAACTTAGGAACGGTATTACAGAAAATTTTGGCGGTTTTAAAACGTTGACTTTTCCAAACTGCGGTATACATACCATGAAAACGGTTATCGTTCCATTCCTTCTTTTGAAGCGTCTGTTTTATCCCCCCCACCTTCCCACCCCAGTCCTAATAAAGGGACTAAGCCGAAAAAAAAATGAATTAATGAATGTTAACTTGTAGAAGAATAAACAAAATAAAGATGTGTGATATTGACAAAAACTCAATATTTTAGGGGGATTTTTTTCTTTTCTTTTTATTTCTGCTAGTGCCTTGGTTAGTTTAGGCCTGTCATGGACAAATAAATATGACATTAATGATGCCAGTAAGCGGTAAAAGTCTATTTATGAGCGAATCCCTGATCGTTCATTTAAACAGTTTAATCGAAATAACATAAATTGTAACTCCCCCATCAATATTAACACCTTGTTTGTTGAACTGTTGTGTAAAATTCAGGGAATCGACCCTATTGATTCTCTAATATTATAATACAATATACTATCTTATCAATATGAATAAAAAGTTGTTGTTTTTTTGCTCTCGTAACTTCAATTATAGGCTCATTGTTAATTCATACAGTAAATTCATACTCGATAGCATAAATTTGCATAAAACAAATAATATTGCACAGACTTATTTCAAAGTTACTTAAAAGCTAAAATGCATAACTAATAAAGTCACTATTTGGATTTCAGAGACTCAAAACGAGAAAAACATTGACTACGTTTACATGGACATCAGTAATTAAATTATTTGCCTTAATCTGAACAAGACAATAAAATTTTAAGATTAAGGTGTTTACATGAGTTGCCTTTTGAACGTTCCTTTCATGATCCCGCTTTACATGTTATAGCACATAATTCGATTAACGTCATTGCGTTACCACTCCATCCACATTTCCTCCAGAGTTTCATGTGATTTCGGGTGTTTCATTTTTATCTGTGGACTTTATCTGCAGTTTGGCACTTTCACTTTCATTCAGTAACATTTCTAGCATGATGCAAGATGCTGGATGCGAGTATGAACTGCTGGAGCAGTGTTGTTTTAATAGAATTTGATATCGCACGCTGAATAAGAAAAAAACCTCCACATTTCACGATGCAGTTATCTGTGATCCTTTACTGACTTGGTACAGGGACCAGTGTCAAGCAGCCGTGTGTGTATAGACTATCCTGTCACAAAACACAGCAAAAATCCTACATGACGATAAAAGTTTGATTAAGGTGTTTACATATCTGTTCTGCACTTCAATAATGCCACTAAAATCAGCATACTCCACGTCTTAATCCAATTCCTGTTTAGTTCGATTATGACTTCAGTTGGAGTAAATGTCACGTTTACATGGTAGACTCTTAATCAGAGCATTGTCTTAATCTTATTAAAATCGAATTATTGGTGTCCATGTAAACGTACTCCCTGTCAAACACAGGAAGATCATTTGATTATTTGTGATTTTATTATCATGTGATTATTTCAGGCTTGTCCAAAATCCCAGCAGTTGTCAGTAGCTGGTCTGACATAAACATGTTTACTTGTAAACTCAACATCGCAGTAGTTTTCATCCAGACTGGAAAGTCTTAAACCCTGTGAAAGGCACCATTCATTTCCAAGTCAAATGACTGTCCAAACTCACAAGCAGGTGCCACAACCACAGAGATGCATGTCTGACTTTGACATCAATATAAGTGTATAAATCTTCAGGGAGAAGCCACTCTAAATGTGTCAAAGTATCTGCCAACCATGTGGCTGTTTCCTGGAAGCTGGGTTATTCATACGAATTCATATGAAAATGTACAACTTTTAAAAGGAGGCATGGCACCCAACTCCACCCCTAAACCCAATCGTCATTGGGGGATAAGCAAATTGTACGAAGAGATTGTACGATATCATACAAATTAGCCACTAAATCAAAAAGTTACGAATTTATGTGAGATAGCATTGGTAGTTACTGCTAAACAGAAGGCTGACATTTTCCATTGAGGTAATTTAAATGTTTTTTTAAAACTGATTTGAACCAATACCTATGTTTTTAAATCATTTATTTATGTAATCATATTAAAATAAACAGGTAAAAGATAAATTTTTAGATCTAACTAATTGTTATTCAGACTAAAAACTGTGTCAAGGTGCAAACATTTAGTCTTTTTACAAAATTAGTAAAAACCTCAGCAGAAATTCCAACACTGATTGGCTCATTTTCCTATTTATTATTAGCTCTGGGTTTACCTTTGGAACATCTCCTACTGAGGAGGTGAGAATAAAGATAGTAAGGTCTGATTGTAATTTATCACACAATTTATCACACATATCTGCCATACTATTGTCACGATAATTAGCCTATCCTGTACACACAGAATCTCCAGCATTTTCTTAAGGATGCATTAAAACAAATGTTTAGTTGAACTAGGATACATTGTGACAGAAAGATATTGCTAAAGAAAGATATACTTTTAATGTACTTTACACAGATTTAATAACTTAGCTATATTAAAACTGTTTAAGAAACAATTCCACAATTATCCTGCCATCTTTTCTTTTATCATGAAAATTGAGGAATGAGGTAAAAAAAGCATGCCATAGGGGTTCTGTTTATTCATTCACTTTCTTTTCAGCTTAGTCCCATTATTAATCAGGGGTCGCCACAGCAGAATGAACCGCCAACTTAACCAGCATATGTTTTGTGCAAGTGGATGCCCTTGCAGCTGCAACGCAGTACTGGGAAACATCCATACACATTCATTCACTCACATACACTACAGATATTACAGCTTACCCAATTCACCTATAGCGCATGTCTTTGGACTTGTGGGGGAAAACCGAAGCACAACATGCAAACTCCACACAGAAATGCCATGGGGGGTCAAAAAAATGTCATTTTTGATATAATCATAAAAAAAATCAGTTAAACAGAGTAAGTGTCAGGATTTTAAATAACTGAACATACATTATGATAACTAAACTGTTGTTTTAATGAGTAAACTGCAAAGATGAAAAAATAGAACTTGGGCAAAAGAAAAAAAAAGTAAATTATAAAAAGAAAGAAAAAGGAAAGTAGGGCCAAGGCGTCTATTAGTGGAAATGCTGTATCATCATCATCACAGCCTCTAATACGTTTCTAAAAGGAGACATCAAACTAGGACGAGCTCTCCTGGGTAATGTGATCTGCGGTGGCACCTCTTGGCACACTCACCGCAGTGCATCACCATGCACTTCTTTCACAGGACAACCACATGATGATCTGAGCACAGAATTTTGGCAACCCGCAATCACGCAAACCAGTGCTTATGTGCACGTCGCCACTACATGACTTCAACATGCCTTCACTTACAGCAAACGCCACTTTCCACATTCAAACTAGTAATTGAAGAACAACGTACTACAAATTACATTTTCACTGAATGCTTTAATGGAATTGTTGGTGTAGATGGTTGCTATGCAGTTGCTAAGGTGTTCTGAATGGCCTTTTGATATTTTATTGCCTCTATGATATTTTAGGTCCAGATCCCTGCAAAGCAACTCTGTGGAATGATGTTTGCCAATTTTATCATGATGCTGAAATGAAGAAATAGATTTTGAATAGATTAATACTTCAAGCCCTTCGCCACACTGACCCACAGCGTGAGCCGGCACACCATGCTTGACATACTGCTGCTGTTGACCAGTTCAATTCAACACACTTGCTAAATACCAGACGCGTCACCCCTGCAAACACACTCGGTGGGGGCAAGGAATGTGCCTTCATCAATCAAGTCACCGGCTGCGTGCTGTCATTTGGACATTGTTAAGGGCTGAAGAAAACATGTGGAACGACAATGTTGTTATCCAGGGACAACACTAATAAAACATTTCTGCATTTGAATTGCTGTTCTGTCAGATTTAAGAAAAAAAAGGGTGAGCCATAGCGCTGTGCAATTTGGGGAAAATATCTAATTACGATTTTTAGATATTGCAATTTCGATTTGATTTGCGATTTAATGTTGTAGTCAAGCTTCAGCTCAATAATCTGTATCATAGCTTCTTGCTGCTAAAATGCAGTGAGTGCTAGTTAAAAAGGGAACTGAAAAGACATTAACTTACTTATTTCAACATTTATTAAAATTAGTTTTTAAATATTCATAAATGAAACACTCATTTTTCTCTAGAGCAAACAGTAAACAAATAAAATCACCTTACCTTTCTTTAAACTTGTTGAACCCAAATTAGGGAGATAGTGTAGCTTATTATACAAACAAAAAATAATAATTATAAAAAACAGAACTCAGCAAGCTGAAACAAAAAAGTTGTACTTTGTTGTTGCTTCCTACTAGATTTAGTGTCACTGCAATCATTTCAATTGACTTTTTAGCAAGACACTCTTCATATAGCCACCTGTGGTGATTTTTTAGGTGCTGGTTGTTGTATTTCCTCATGCTGTGGCAACAATTTATACAAATTACCTGTTTTTGTTTTGTCCCTGTGACTTTGAAACCAAAATATTCCCATATTACCGATGTCCTGTTTTTATTTTCAATAATTTGTCTATTAATGCTTCTGAAGCAGCAAATGCCATCATCCCACTTGTAAGTGCTTTTCCTGTTTTTTGTTGTTTTTTTTATTGTGGGCGTTCCGCTTTCGGTTGTGCAATTCTGATTGGGCAGAACGAAAGTGTGCTCACTCAATTGGCTAGTAAGACTGTCACACACAGACGGCAGTCACACATTTGCTCTGGGTGGGGTAAATTATATAGTCTATATATATTTCATATTGCAGCCTCTTGCGATTAGCTAATTGCAACGTTTCAAATTGTGATTGCAATTCGATTTCGATTAATCGCATAGCCCAAGTGAGCCGTCTACCTTAGAAAACAAATTTGAGGTTGCAGACAAATTCGGTTGACTTCAGAAATTCTAGCCAATTCCAAGGCAGTATAACACTCTCAAAAATGACTTCTGCTGTTTTTTTTTTTTGAGCCAACTTAAATGTTTTATGTTCAATCCGCTTAAATTTGTAAGAACTAGTAAGTAAACCTAATTCCTTCATGTTGTCCCAACCCAAATCGTTTGTGTGGAACACAGCATTTTTACAGCGTTTGCGATAGACAATCCCCTAACGCACTTTAACAAGAAAAACAAACTCCTGAAGAAGTTTAACAACGATTACATTTACGTGTACATCAGTAATCGAATTAAGCAGAAGTGAATGATTAATTTTCATCCTGACACGTTAGCGGTTCCAAAATATTTTAAATGTTTCTCAAAATAAAATATATTGTGTTAAAAGGGGAAAAACTTTTCGTTTTTTTACTTAGACATTAAAAAAGAATATATTTTAGAGCAGTAATCACAATACCGTGAAACCGTGATGTTTTTATCCAAGGTTTTAATACCGTCAGAATCTAACACAGTGCATAACTTTTTTTTTTTTTTAATCAGTTACTTGTTGCTATTTGTTTGTGTATTACAAAAGTACAATGTAAAAGCTAACACTTAGTACAAGTACAAGTTGTACAAGTATAAGTTAATGAATTACAGCAGTTTGCCAAAAATTGGAAAATATTTTGACCATATTTTTAAAGGTAATGATCTGGCAACCACAGCTTCTAGTGATTTGTAAACCAAAATTTTTGGTGCTGCTTATGCATATCAATTTCATTTGGATTCATCAAAAAAATCTTCATCCGTGTTTCAAAAATTAACTAGAGTCTTAATCCACCCTGTAAATGATGACAGAATGAATTTTTTCGTTTAACATACACAATCATACTGTAATTTTTCATAGGAGCCTGCTGACATCAAGAGCTATTAAGGCCTTACAAGGCAGATTACTAGATTTTACAACAGTTCCAACAAACTATGCGCACAAACAAAAAACTACCATCATGTATCTTTTTCGAAACATCCGTGAACACAAGAACACCCACTACTTGCTCCTTCTAAGCATTGTCTCTGCAAAGACACAGATAAGAAGGGCAGCTGAAACACACAAGCCACAGATGAGTCTCAAAGCATAATCAAGTCATCCCAGAAGCATATACAAAGCCTCCATCTAAACAAGCTCAATGTCCTGTGGCTGCCATGAGTTTCCTTATGTCATACAGACTCTCATTCTGCGTTGACAATTCAACTAGTGAGGGGAAAAAGACATCCACAGGCCTACAAAAGAAAAGGCGTCTTTATGCTCCTCAAAGTGTGCACATGATTTATAAAAACGTTCACAATATTTCAGGAAGCAAGCAATGAATTTCAATGGGCAAATAAAACAAAATACCTGAGTGAAATTATCCTGAATGACAGCTCTATGCCTTTACAAGTCCAGTTTGGCAGTTCTTTTGATCCATTTAGAGAATGAATGCACTTTAACGCGTTGCTGTCGTTCAAAAAGAACCAGAACTCCCGGGATCTTCTAGTAATGTCCTGAGCTTCATGTCTGAGTGGAAGTGATGCTACCGGAAGATTTTGAGATGTCGACTGCTCTGCTGTCTCTGAAAATGACCCCCCTCCTCTCCTCCTCATGTTCTGTCTCGTTATCGCTCTCTGTAACCCTCTCCTCTTGTCTCCTCCCCCGGCACACACACACACACACACATACATTTCAGCACATTCAAGAGCTCCACCCTGTGGCTGCACACAATTTTGCCCCCCCCTGTTACTTTAGTAAATGCTCCTACCGTTTAAAGTTTGAGGGGAAAAAACTTTAAAAAGCAAACACTGAATTGATCAAAACTGACAGAGAAGTTTTTTTTTAAATAAAGGCTGTACTTTTGGATTTCCATTCAAAGAATTTAAATAATTTAAAGAAAAAAAAGAGGAAATTATTAAGCAGCACAACTGTTTTAAACATTAGTTTAGTTCGCCTTTGACTGGCAGACAGCATATGCAGAACGTCAGAACACTCAACTGCTTTGTTTAGATTTTAGTAACTCAAACTTTGACTTTTTATTTGATTAGTGGTCTCATTTTATCTGTAACACTGTAAGCGATCACATTGACTTTCTTTGTACTACAAAGGCCATTTTCGTGTGTAAGTAACATAGTAAACAATGTAAACAACAGGTCTCCGGCAGATACAGTGACATAAACAAACGAATAACCATCCATAATTAAATGTGCTCGATGAGATGTTTTTCTGTGGGCTCTTAGCTTTCAAAATAAACCATGATGTACAGCAATGTGTGTGTCTTGTTATTACGATTATATTCACTCCATATTTAATAAGCGTTTTCTGTACAACTTACACGAATTTAGCAAATACATTCTTTATAAGCTTCCCACTGAAAAAACAACTAGCTGTAATGGATGCTTGAGGGTTGTAGCTTTAGACTGATGTATAGTGTCAAGATTACTCGTGTTGTTTTTGGTGTAATCCATTCATAAACACACATTTGAAAAAACAGCACCCTAGTGCGTCCGCGTCCTGGCGCTGGCTAAAAGTTTTATTAATCTTTATTTATTAAGCATTGTTAAAGCAATTCAAACTTTCTTGAGAACCAGTAAAGCATAATAAAATTATTTGTATTTAATGGCATCATATTAGGGCTGCACGATATTGGAAAAAAACTGACTTTGCTTTATTTAGGTTTTCTGCGATATATAATGCGATATAAATTTTACATTGATTGTGATGATTTTTTGGGGAGTGTGTCTGCATAAAATATGATTAATTAAAAAATAATATCATTTGAAACACAGATGAAAACAATAGACAAAGATAAAAAATGAAAAACAACACTATGGTCTTCATTGGAGACTAACATTATTGAGAAATTCAATAATCAATAGTAAAATAACAGTGTTTTCATTATATAAATATATAAACCCAATTAATCAAATCTAATTGTTAAACCAGAAAACTTTATAATGTCTTGTGCCCAAATGATTTAACTTGCGATATGACTATTGCGGATGCGAACATTGCGATATCAATGCTGAAATGATGTATTGTGCAGCTCTATATGATATTAATATACAATACATTTAAAAATCTTTATTAATCTTTATTTATTAAGTATTGTTAATGCAAATTAAAGTTTCTTGAGAGCCAGTAAAGCATAATAAAATGATTTCTATTTAATGGCATCATATTAGGGCTGCACGATATTGGAAAATACTGACATTGCGATATTTTGCTTTTCTGTGATGTATATTGTGATATACATTTTACATTGATTGTGATAAATTTTTGGGGAGTGCGTCTGCATAAAATATGATACAAAAATACACAAAATAATATCATTTAAAGCACAGAAGAAACAATAGACAAAGATAAATAATGAAAAACAAAACTATGGTCTTCAATGGAGACTAACAGTATTGTACAATATTGAAACAATATATTGTGTAGCTCTACATCATATTTATATATATATAAAAATAAAAGATATAATAAAGCATAATAAAATTATTTCTATTTAATGACATCAGATCAATATATAATAAATAAAAAATATTTATCTTTATTTATTAATCATTGTTAATGCGAATCAATCTTTCTTGAGAACCAGTACATAATAAAATTATTTCTTTTTAATGAAATCATATTAATATATAATAAATTCAATAAATCTTTATTAATCTTTATTTATTAAGCATTGTTAATGCTAATAAATTTAAAGCAACCAGTAAAGCATAATAAATTATTTATATTTAATGACATCAGATTAATATATAACAAATAAAAATTTTTTTAACAGATTTTAATTTTAACTTGTAACACATTTATTTATATTCCTTTTTTTTTTTTTACTATTTTGACACACCGGACTGTATGGAAAAGAAACAGCAGCAAACACGCCTGACAGCAAACACATTCAAGTTTGCTCTCAGGGGCTTTATGGAACTAGAATGAGACAAAACTAGAATGGAACTAGAATGAGACAAAAGATGAACTGAAGAGAGAGAGTAGATGTTGTGTACTTTTTTAATTTTGTTAATCTGTTTCTTTAGTATTTTCCCCTTCGTGTCAGTTCCAGTATTTTAGATATATCATATGATGTGTTCTGTGATAATGTTATATTTCTTATTGACCACCCTGTTTTGAATATCTAAGTAAATACTCCCAAGTGTTTTAAAGTTAAAAAAAAAAAAAAAAAACGACTTTTTTTTATTTTTCTGTGTGCTTTGTGTGTGAAAATTGGTCTTATGCTTCTTGGGGATGCATGAGTTTGTCAAACTAGTAAAAAAAAAAAAGAGAGAGAGAGAGAGAGAAAGGAATATAAATAAATGTGTTACAAGTTAAAATAAAAATGTGACATTTTTTGATTTATCATATATTAACATTGTCACAAAGTCATGCATGAGCATAACATCAATTTTCACACACAAAAATGTAAAAAAAAATTCTTTATTACGCAACAAAATGTTTTAGAGTATTTACTTAGATATTCAGAAATAAACTAAAACAGGGTGGTCAATGGGCAATATAACATTACAATTTATGCGAAAGTAAACTAATGTATTCACAATTTTACTCAACAAATATTCACAAAACACATCATATGATAAATCTAAAATACTGGAACTGACACAATGTGGAAAAAAATACTACAGAAATAGACTAACAACAATAAAAGAGTGCACAACATGTACTCTCTCTCTTCAGTTCATCTTTTGTCTCATCTTGCGTTTGCTCTCAGGTGTGTTTGCTGCTGTTTCTTTCCCATCCAGTCCGGTTTTCCCGTACACACACAGTAGTATCTCATAACATACATGCCAATTGAACCCAATCCAAGTCCTGTCTGGCCTGTTTTCTATCATCAGGAACCTATTCTCATAGCTTAAAAAGTTCAGCAAGACATAAAAGCTTTGATACCCGGGCCACACCAAACATTTGGATCTAGACGTGACCTGAATTTCAGTCAATGTCTCACACCAGATATTAATGAAAATATTATTCAGTCACATAAAAGCAACCGCTGAGCACATGGTTTAACTGAACAGAACTGGCCCGAGACAGGACTTGGTTAATCTGGAGGACTTGATTTGGGGTCACACCAAGTAAAGCCGCCACTGACCTGGATATCTGGGGTAAGGAGAGTACGGATGGAAAAGAGGATTGGTCTCAGACACCCGTTTCCGGATGTCAACAGGGTCACAATGAAGGCAGTTTAAGTGAAGCGACATCATTGGTGGATGTATTTTTTAAGGGTATACGAGTACATCACAACAATGTACTAAAAACATATCCAAGGAAACTAGAAACACTGTATTCTTCATTTCAGGCCAGTAGATGGCGATGTCGCTTTGTAAAAAAGCACTTTGCATCAGCCCACATACTGCCCTGTTGTTCGACATTTTTGTTTTGCTTGTCAAGTACTCGTAGACACATAATTAAGGTTGGATACCAAAACCCGGTGCTATTATGGCACCGGTACCTTTGTAATCGGTATGGACAAGACCGAATCAGCATATGAATTTCGGTGCCTAATTTTGGTGCTGCGACAAAGATGCAAGAAGCATCAAGGGGTGCATCAAAGGCACACATAGGTGTACATTGTGTCACATCATCTCTAAACATTTAATTCTAAACAACTTTGAGGGATAGGGACACTGTTATGATGTCAGGCGTTTCTTCTTGTTGCTTATAGAAGGCAAAGCGCACAGGCGGTGAGCGACTCACTTCATCAACATTAAAATTTGCTTAAACTAAGGGTTCTAAAGTATGGCTATATTTTACAAGCCAGGATTCTGACACAGAAACATGAAGCAGATGCTTCACAAAAGTTGCGCTTAATGGGGGAATCGCATCAAAGGGGAATCAACTTAAAGGCAGAGGAATGCACTGTCTTTGACAGCTTGCGACATCATCTGGGACTTTTACTTAGTATGTTTACATGGACACTAATACTCCGGTTTTAATATGATTAAGACAATACTCTGATTAAGAGTCTACCATGTAAACAGCGATTTTTGATTACTTTTAAAGACCACAGAACCCCCGCAGCACGAAATGCTGAGTTTTGTTCCTCCCTTTGGGTGCGATATCAAATTCCATTAAAACAACACTCTTCCGTCAGTGCAATAGCCTAATGGTTAGCGTGCTGACATATGGTGCAGTAGCACTTCAGGGCATCCCGAGTTCGAATCCCGGCTCGTGAACATTTCCCATCCCTACCCCCTCTCTCTCTCTCACTACGCTTCCTGTCTGAAACACTGTCCTCTCCGCTTAATATAGGCAAAAAGGCCAAAACTAAATCTTTAAACAAAAAAAATTTTATAAAAAAAAAAAACAACACTTCCACCAGTCCTAACTTCATATTCTCATTCAAAACCATGAAGGTCATCAGTTCATCACACTTCACTGCTGTTTACCGAGTGCAAACACAAACGAGCAATCGACTGATCTTCACAGTTTTAAAATGCACCAGTATCCGTCTATCTGTGTTTGCACTCGGTAAAGTGCGGTGAACTGATGACCTTCACGGCCAATCACAGTCATTTCTGTTGAGCACTGGTGAATACTATGACAAATCAGTGGTGTTTAAGAATGCGATCAGCGGCACTTGAATGTTAGCAGGAAATAGATGTTTTTAAAACTTCAGTACCAGGACAACACTATTACAGACAACACGAGGGTGTGCTACAGAGGACTGCATTGTTTTATCGCTCACCGGGTTACAGGGAAGCATCGCCACGGTGTTTACCTGGTGCCATGAACTGAAGCCTAGGAGGACTCTTAAATGTATTACTCTTATACTTGTTTATTACTCTTAAAGAGATTGTGATTTTGTTTGACGCCTAATATGTTTATTGTTTAAATTAAACTTAACTGAATGGTATTAAAGTGATGTTTACGCTATATATGCACTTTGAAATCGTGGCAATAGCTGGAGGTTTGTAGTCCACAGCATGTTGCTGCAATGTTTACAGTGCTGATCCTATACTTCCAGGTTTCTTCCCACCGCAGCCTCGCTTTTGTGTTTTAAATAGGCGGCCACAAGAAATAAGCATATGGTTATATAACAATGTATTATGTGTGTGATGACACAACACTACACCACAAGACGAAACACAACATTGGGTTCACAAGAAAAAAATGAGATTGTATACATTTTATTACTATTTATTTTTGCTGGTGCTTCTAACAGTTTGACGTTGGGAGCACCAGTGCTAATGTTACCAAGTGAAAAAGTATATTTTTTACAGTGTTGAATTCATATCCGATAATAAATATAAATATTTATTAATATATTTAGTGTTCTGATGCATGTTCTGGCATATGTATATGGCAGAGTAGTTGGCAATTCATTCTGCTGTGGCGACCACTATTTTAATCAGGGACTAAGCCGAAGGAAAATGAATGAATGAATGAATGAATGAATTTAGACAAGACTTAAACATACTAAATAATTTATTATTTCCATTGAAAACTTATGATGCCATGATTACTTTGTGTAATCTGGAAACAGTGTTAAACGTGAAAACATGACCTACAAATCACATTTTAAAATGTAAACCTAAAAATAATGCTTATAAAAATTTGAAACTGTCTTTTTATTGGGGGCCAGTTTTTATTTTTCATCTCTGATGAGTTTATTACATCAGTGCTATTTCAGTCCAGAGCATCCTGTTAGTCTCATATCAGACTAAGAGGCTCTGTCTCACCACATGCATAACTCATCTGAATGGAAAAAGAAGAGAAAAAAAGACTATGCTAATAAAAAGCCCATATGAATAAAATATTCTTTGTGAATTTCTTTCCACTTTGAAAAAAAAAAGTCCCGTTCATTAATTGATTCATTTCTCCAATCCCCTAAAGGAGGATCAGGATGACCCTCCCAAAAAGGGAGTGCTGGGAAATACTTCCCACTAAGAAACACCATGGTAATGGTATCCATCGATTAAACAATTCACAAAAATAGGATAAACTGACATACAGATGGATAGATAGATTGGTTGATTGATCAATAGAGGTGCAATATTTATTATTCACAGCGCTAATATGGAGTATGTCACTCTCTTTGT
Organism: Danio aesculapii; assembly: GCF_903798145.1. Lineage (NCBI taxonomy): Eukaryota > Metazoa > Chordata > Actinopteri > Cypriniformes > Danionidae > Danio > Danio aesculapii. Next base: position 35,610,859 of record NC_079446.1, on the reverse strand, counting down.
AAAAACAACCAAAAGTAGTACTAGGAGCTACCTGTTGAAAACTAATCAGCTAGCAGCATGTCATTATAATTAAAGTTGTTAAAGCAAAAATTATCCTGAAATCTATATAAATATTTTCATGTTATAACATCTAATTAATATCACACAAATGGTTTTCCCAAATTTCAGTATGTTGGCATGATCGCAAATGCAATGATGATGATATTGTGTGATAAATACGATAACATTATTGGCCAATAAAGCGGTTCTAAACAAAGGAGCAGAATAGCTGTTAGAACAAATTATTTCAATGAATGATTTAATCAATCACTCTTTAATACAGTCTTGCAGTCACTTTCTGATCTTAATAATAATCATGTTTACTTACTCTTAAGGCCCGTGCACACAGGGACGCTTTTTGCCGCACCATGATGTTACACATACACTACAGACAATTTAGCTTAACCAATTCACCTACTGTATAGCCCATGTCTTTGGACTTGTAGGGGAGCAACTGGAGGAAACCCACGAGAGAACATGCAAACTCACAGAAATGCCAACTGAACAAGCCAGGGCTCGAACCAGCGACCTTCTTGCTTTGAGGCGACGGCGCTACCCACTGCGCTACTGTGCCACCCTAATAATCATATTTATCTACCTATATATTGTATTGATTAGTATTGACAGCATAAAGCATATATGTATGGATTAAGCCTTTTAGACAGCACTGATTCACTACATAATAAATCATGTACTGAGTTTTTTGAAAATAATCAATAGTTCAAGTGACTCCATCCACGGGGTCATTTAAGTTAAAAGCGGTCAACGTAATTCAGTCATCATAGAAATGTTGAACATTTAAGAAGGTTATCGTTTGTTAAACTGAACATAAAAACAACATTAAGTTGCCTGTCTACCCCACTAGTTATGAGATATTAGTTGGAACATAAGATCCCTAAATGAACTGATTCCTTACTAATAGAAGTTTTAAAAGTGCCAAAGCAATTATTTTAATTTGGCGAAAAAACAACAACAATATAATTACTTTTTATTACAAATAATACTATCATGACACTATGCTTATTTACTCTATAAAGACCAAATTATCAAAATTCCCCAACATTCATGAAATGCTCTCACCATCAACAAACTCGAATCATCTCATAAGCCTCGGTTCACGAATCGAGCATGCTCAAAAGACACGTCATTCATACAGAAAATGATTCAACTCAACTCTTGCTAAGCGAGCGAATCATTCACATTGGTTTTATAAAACACCTCGATCCATTCAGCAATAGGATCCGAGTCAAATGAATGACTCGTTCACAAATCGGGAATCATTTATGCTTTCCGTTCAGAAGGCATGAAATGACCTGTTGCTATCGATCGCCTCTGCTTTCAAAAACGTTCAACAACGACAACAGACCATAACGTCATGAAGTCATAACGATGACTATATTTAAACACCACAATTCACTGTAAATATGAAAACTTGTGAGATTCACTCACCGATTCCATCCTCTGATTTCAGCACCATGATCACTGCGCTTCACACGAGCTATGCGCTGATCCTGTGATTCAGAGTAAATGACCTGCTTTAACAAACCTCACACTTTCACCTGTTAACTCACAGTTTTGAGGTGTACCACAAACTGAAAAGGTCGTTAGAAAGTATCCACTGCTCCAGAAGAGACCGGATGTCTCTGCGTGAAGCCCTCATGCTCTGCAGAGAGGCGTGGCTTCATGATGACGAACAGCCAATCAGCGCCGGGCTTCGATTTTTGTTTTTTTTCAGCGTGCGTGCAGATGCACACACACGCACATCCATATACATACAAACACACACTCATCTTCTACATCTAAACATCAATGTTAAGCATGTAAACAGAAGCATAAACTAAATTAAAGGAGTCTGAAATGTTAAACATTTTGACAAAGTCAATATAACAACTCACTAATGCTGCTTGATAGTTTTAAGCGCATTCAGGGCGGGTTCCAGGCTGACATATGTGGGAGGAAAGTTTTATACGTCGGAAAACAGCAGTGTAAAAATCCCGCAAATCTGCCCTTTCTAAGTCACAGCAAAACACTTCTCTATTCTATATATAGCCAAACATTTATAATGGTAGCCTAGCCTACTTTCTATTGCTTGGTTTCATGTGGTAGACAATTCAATTTGTGTCAAACAACAAACAGACAAGAAGCAATAAGGCTGTTTATATTAAGCAAGGATGCACCTTTATGATCAAAATGGTAAAGACTTAATGTACGCTGTCACTGTTTTGGTTTATATTGTTGGTGTGTGTGTGTGTGTGTGTGTGTGTGTGTGTGTGTGTGTGTGCGCGTGCGTGTGTATACTGTAGCAATAAAAGTCCAGACACCATGCTAAATATAGCATATGCCGATGTTTTGTTCGTGTGGTAACAGTAAAAACAATCTTATTTACAACAGAATGGAGTTACACTAGTTTTTGCCTTAATTTGCATGTCTTCTGCAGTCTATCCGTCGACAGTATTTACATTCATTCATTTACAATAGTGGTTCTCAAACTTTTTTCACCAAGTATCACCTCAGAAAAAAAATTGTCTCTCCACGTACCACCATAATTGACAGTTCATTGCGCTGTGGCGACCCCAGATTAATAAAGGGACTAAGCCGAAAAGAAAATGAATGAATTGTCAGCCATTTTAAACATTTTAAATAGTTTGAACATTAACACTGTACTGTGCTTACAGATGAAAATAAATAAATAAATAAATAAAAAATCAATGTTTAAATAAAAAGGTGCTTTTAAAAGTTAATTAAAAATGGCACTGTTCTTTAAAAGACTGTTAAAGCATTAACATATAGTAGTAGCCTATTCATCAAAACATGGAAATGTTTCTTGGACCTCATAAATATAGGCTATATGTCATCATATTCATAGATAAACTCTGTTTTGTTTGATAACAGAGGTGTCACTTTAAGAATCCACAGATCTATAAGGAAAGCATTCGATTACTTTCGTAACTCTTTATGCTCATTTAAGACAAAATTATTTGTGTTTAAAAACCCACCTAAATCTAAGTGTCCACTGCTGACACTTGCTGATCTGGGAACAGTGTTTTTATCACTATGGAGCGTGCGTCCGTCAGTCAGCACCAAAACATGAATGGAATGATTCAGAGGTTACAGAGGAATGGTGATGGTCGACGCATAGCTTTAATGGAAATGAAGTGAATGCAGCTGTTTTAATATTAATTTCAATGTGCTTTCAAGCCAAAATAAAAGTGAAACCATAATTCTCTTCAACAGCTCTTGCAATTATCTCACATTTGAGATCGGTTCTTTGATGCTATATTCACTTTTCACAGAACTATTAAAAATATGGAAGAAATACAGGAAAATACTTAAACGGGATGATAGCAGGATACAATTGTAAATCCCAGCAAAAAAACGGAGAGTTGACAGGTATGGATTAAACCATCCCAATCTCACGTCAATTTGAAACTTTATGATTTAGTGGCTAATTCGTACACTGCTTGACCAATTCGTACATGATTTATTCATTCATACATGTGCCGATACCATGATTGGGTGTGACTGACATTTAATATATATAACATTATAACATTTAATTGAAACATTTCATTTCAGCATGCTTTTTTGTAGCTCAGCAATTAAACGTTTGCCTCAACCCTCTCCATCATTCTCACTCTCTTATCAGACCGGATGGTGGGCCAAATCAAACGTTACAATGAACCAATTTTGGCTTTATTTTAACATTCAACAACTTTGTTTGTGTTAAATGTAGCCTTTTCCTTTCCACCTCTTGCAATCCCAAGTTTACATATCTCACAGTTTGCTATGGCAATGTTGTCGTCATCTACTTTATAATACGTCCGTGTTTCCGTGTTCTACTTTGCCGGCATTTAACCAATAGCGTCTCTGCAACAAAGTGATGTCATATATATATAGGAGTCCTGATCAGGAGCTAACATCCAATTCCGATCGAGTCAGAAACTGCATGATCGGGCCAGATTTTCAATCATGTGATCGGGTCTGGACATCCCTACATAGAATAACCTCTTTGGGTTCCCCAAATAACTTTTCACTGAATAATTCTTAAACCAATCTTTTTCTCTCATAGTGTGAAGATAAATGTCTATCTGTATTATCTAAAGAACCATTTTCCAACCCACATAACCTTCTGTGGAATTAAATGTGCCCATGGATGTTAAATGAACCATCAATGGTAATAAAATGAAAGTTCTTTATTTGCTTAGAAATGTCCCATAAATGATAAATGTCTTCATGGAACATTCAATCCAGATTCTTTAGAGTGGATAAATGTTTTTTAGTTGTTTTAATTTTTTAGATATTAAAAAGGTTCTTTGAGGAACACAAAATGGTTTTCCTATGGCATCAAAATTTTATTTTCAAGTTTTTATTTTATTTTATTTTATTTTTATTTAAAGGTCAGATAAACGTTTTTATAGAACCAAAATGGTCCATGGTTTAATTGTAAAAACCATCATTTAGAACTTTTATTGTTAAGAGTTGGTATTGGTGTATTGGAATAAATAATAATATTAAAAAAGTTCTTTATGGCATTGAGCGATCTATGAGGAGCCCTTATAATTTATACCTTTCAGTCATGCATGAAACATTACACTACAATTCAATTTAGTGGAAAAGAAAAGGTCCTTTATATCATTAAAATGTACTTCAAACTAAAAATAAGTGCTTTTCTTACAATCAGATATAAAGGGAGCTGTCACTGGGTCATTACCTTTTCAAAAGGTACATAAATAATTGTGTCCTTATTGGGACCAAAATTTGGATACTAATAAACTGAATACAATTAAAGTCAAAATTATTAGTTATTGATTATTATTAATTATTTTTATTTCTTTTCAGATATTTACCAAATTATGTTTAACAGAGCAATGATTTTTTCACAGTATTTACTATATTTTAGTATATTTACTATAATATATAATTATTTAGCAGAAAGTATTTTATTAAGTATTCATTTAATTTCGGCTAAAAATTTCGGCTTTTAATTATTTTAAAACTTTTTAAGGTCAATATTATTAACCCCCTTAAGCAATATTTTTTCAATTGTCTATACAGAACAAACCACTGTTATACAATGACTTGCCTAATTATCCAAACTTGCCTAATTAAGCTAATTAAGTTAGTTAAGCCTTAAAATGTCACTTGAAAAATATCTAGAAAAATATTATTTACTGTCCTCATGGCAAAGATAAAAGAAATCAGTTATTAGAAATTAGTTATTAAAACTATGTTTAGAAATGTGTTGAGAAAAAAATCTTCTCTCTCTTAAAGAGAACTTGGGGGGAAATATATACAAGGGGGGCTAATAATTCTGACTTCAACTGTATAGCATCTAAGGTATCAGTATGAACTAACTTAAGTTACAAATTACAAATGTGCACTATTTAAAAAGCTACTGCCACATTGACATCTCCCATTATTTCTGAGCGTGTAAGAACTGGTTTACTTGAAGGTCTTTTGGTGAACAAAATAACGGTTCTTCTGTGTCACTGCTGCAAAAACCTTTTTTGAACCTTTATGTTTAGGTCTATAAATTATATTTCTGTTTGACCTTAAAACAAAAAATAATTGGCCTTAAAGTCCAAAAAATAAACCAAAAACTGAAATAATCTCCATGCGTGACAACTAGAAGTCTGTGAAATTCTTTCAACCCCAAATAATCTGACAGATAAAGAAAACATTCAGAATAGACTCAGAGCCTCAAGATATTCAAGAGGACACTATAATCTGCCTTTCAGCAACTCTTAAGAACAGACGCTTTTTTTTCTCCTCTTGCCCCAGGACGACAGTGGTCACATCTTAACCGTGACCAAAGAATGATTATCCTCAATACTGGATGACCGAGCACTACGTGAACAAGCTCTTTGTTTAGATGTTTACTGACCATTCAAGACTGCCAAAGAACAAATGTGGAACCAATTTGAGACAATAAAAGAACCAGCAAAAAAGCATCAAAGTTCCTAGACGAATGTGTATCTGAGTCGAGCACCAGGCTGCAGCTGGAGATGTGAAACCAATTCATTTTCCAGGTGCAAAAAGGAAACAAACATGGCTTCCGGTATGTGAAATTCCTGAATCTGATGTAACCGTGGCTTGTGTCTGCGGTATTAGACGCAGAAGGAATAAATCATCTGATGACGGTTTGTTTGTGTCGCCTCAGAGAAGAGGGTGCGGACAGCTAATGCCAGATGCTCCTGTTTATAGCACAGCCTAGTGTTTACAAGTAAAATATTATAGTCGTGTGGACTGAGAAAAGACATAAAGCAGACCACGCAACAAGGCATCTTCATCAAAGATAATCAGCCAATAAAACTTGAAGTGACGTTTTAATAAAACATGCTGTTGCGATGGGCAAAACACAGTATTTAGAAAAGAAATAAAAGTGTGGAAAAATAGAAAAATCACAAGCTGCATTTAACACGAGCTGAGGTACCGTAAATGAATCATGGTAATGCACGTAGCACAAACAGCGCAAATGTTTTCAATACTGATAAAAGTGGGAAACGCTTCTTGAAAATCAAACTACAGGTATAAACTATACAATAGAGGAATACATAAAAAAGGGATATAAACTGTGATATTACAGAGACTTGTTTAGTTGAATGACTAAAAATAATGTCATAAAATATTAAGAGATGCTTGGTTATTTGTAAAGTTTCAGTTGCCATGGAAATGGGTGCATATTAATTATTTAATTCTATGCAAAAATAGTTTAGATGTGTGGGTAGATTGATAAAATTGATAACATTTCTGTTATTATGCACACACACAAAGCCACACAGGCACACACAGGCACACACACACACGCACATATACATATATATATATACATATACATATATATATATATACATATACATATATATATATACATATACATATATATATACATATACATATATATACATATACATATACATTATATATATATATATATATATATATATATATATATATATATATATATATATATATATATATATATATATATATATATATATATATATATACGAAAGCCATGAAATCCTATAACAACAATACAATAGATGAAAAATACGGAAGCAAAATACAGCTTGAATTTAACTCTGTTTCAATGACATTCACTGGAAAGTGAGAAGACGAGGATGATTTCAAGATCTGAAGCATTTCCACTGTAATAATGGATTTGCTTTTGGGTTTGTGGCCTTATGGTGTATTCACACTTGTAATTAGCTTTCCTTGGTTAATTTAATTCAGACCAAATATAAGAGATTCTTTTCTCACTGTGGTTTTTGTGAATGTGAATAAGCAAAAAGTCATCAAATGCTTGTCTGTGCATTCAGTCTTGAAGTGACACTGTCATTTAAAGGGATAGTTCACCCAAAAATGACAATAACCTTATCATTTACGTTCCCCCATGTGGTTTAAAACCAAATCACATCCTTACTCCTTTAACACTGATAAAACAAATGCTGATGTACAAAATTTATTACAATAACACACATGCTCACGTGAGTCACAAAAATGTCAATCACACTTTCTATGACCTTAAAGGAAGGCAAATCCGAGCAGAGAAAATAGCAAATAGGAAAATGATGACGAAAGTACTGTAAATAGCTGTGCAAATACCATGCCAGGCTTTTAGAGTCACAAATATGCTGAAATAATGCAAAAAATATTTTAGTAATGCAACATTCACCAAAAAATGTTTGTCCTAACCAGCCTAAATGAGCAATTTGAACAAACCAGACACATTTTTGGCATTAATTAACCAATGTTAACTATTAGCTTATTGTAAAGCTTTACCTTTAAAAACAACACGATTTTCTGTCAAAGATAAGGCTGACAAGTTTTATGACTCTTGGGGATGCTTTATAGATTATTTTGAAAATGTTTGTTTCCATCTAAAAGCAATAAATCAGGAACAAGGGTGTTCTGAAGTAACCCAACAGCCCCCCATCCGCCCACCCCCTTTTTTTGTGTTTGTCTTATTTGTTACTCGATTTTTTTTGTTTATTTAATTACTTATTTAAATTTACATTTATTTATTTACAATTTTTTAATTCATTTTATATTATCAATATTGTTATTTTATCTTGTATCTGGGAAAGAGTTAATAATTCTGATGTAAAATGATAACATAGTAATATGTGTATAGACAATTTTAATTTAGTGTTTTTTTCTGTTATTTCTCTCCTCAAAAAACAATTTATACAAAAATATACTGAACAACTTAATTTAAACCAGCTAAACAAAGTAGTAGCGTATTTATTCCACTAGAAGGCGCTGTGATTAAACTAAACATCGTTTTATTAGCAAATATTTAATCAGCATTTTAACCCAAAGATGATGAGAAATAGGTCCTGATTATTTTAATTATTTTAAATACAGTGTATTATTAGACTAATGAGCATATCACTGAATGCAGGATTTTTATAATGGCTAATAACAGCTTTAAAATAATCTCATTCAAGGCTCTATTATCTCAAATTAAAGCTATTTTGGTAGACTAAAATGAGAGAAAGGGAAACAGAAATCTGCTCATTCACTACATAATCCAGAACAGAAACCACAATGTTCTCCTCCAGTATGCACTATAGAAATCAGGGCAAAAAAACAATACCCAGCAAAAAGAACACAATAACTGACCCTGCGGTGACATTGGGACTCGTGCTATGTAATTTTTAAAAGGCCTCTCGCATTTACAGCGAATTCGGTGCATTCTTTCTTTCCTCTGTAATTTTCTGTCACCTCATGTACTTTCTCGGTTTCTCCTCCTTCATGCTTCACAGAAACAGCAAACAGCTGCTGCTGCTGAAAGTCTGTGCAGAAGGAGACGGTGAAACGCAAGAAAACACTGACAGGTTGTTTTTCAATGAGGACAAAAGGACAGAATGTATACATTTTTAATGGAAAACACAAATTGCATTATTGCTTTATGCTGCAGGTCACCAAACAAAACAGTCCTGCGAATAAATATGGACAAGCAGAAATCAACAAAACAAAAACATCTTGTTTGCTGGGTTTGAAAACTTATTTTTACCTTATTTTAATACAAATACACAAAGAAAATTCTACAGTATATATGGCAGAATATAGCAGAATTTAACTGGAAAATGGTAATGGTAGGAATGTAAAAGAAATTTCAAAATTAATTCAATCATTTTCCTTCTGCTTTTAGTCTCTATTTCAGAGGTCGCCACAGCGGAATGAACCACCAACTATTCCAGCATATGTTTTATGCAGCGGATGCCCTTCCAGCCGCAACCAAGTTTTGGGAAACAACCATAAATACTCCCATTCACACACACTCATACACTACAGCCAGTTTAGTTTATTCAATCCACCTACTGTATAGCGCATGCGTTTGGATGGTGGGGGAAACACGCATACACTCTTGCATTCACACACACACACTTATAGCGCATGTCTACTGGCCCAGCCGGGACTCGAACCAGCGACCTTCTTGCTGTGAGGTGACAGTGCAAACCACTGAGCCACCGTGCTGCCCTGGTATGTAAACTCAGAATTCAGAATCAGAACTCAGAATCACAAAAATGTTTTTAACTTCATTTATTTAGTCTTTTCTTAAGTCAGACCTGTGAAAATTCAGAAATGTCCCCTTTTATATTCATGTAAACATACACTGTATAAGGGGACATTTATGAACAGCCTCTTCACTCACTCATCTCCACACTCTCCTCTCCGTCAGCCATTGATCAACCAAAGGAAAATCTCTGCCCCATATTACCACCATTGGCCGAGTCAACATCGATGTGCAAGCTGGTTTAAAACAGATCCTCATATAAATACTAAGATTTAAATCGTGCCACACTACTGATGCACACAGTGGAAATGATGCATTTTAAAATACAAAATGCATTTCAATGAAAACGTGAGCTTTGAAATTTCAGATGATTGCAGAAATGACTCTGAGGAGATGTTTTGATTCAGGTATGAAGTTTAAACATGTTTGTTGTTTGATTTGTGTACATGAGCAAAGTAAAAGTTGTCTTTGAGGTGAAAGTATGCGCTATCTGAACTCTGATGTCGAACCCCTGCTCTGCCAAACTGCAGAAACATCTGAGCGGGAGAGCAGACGGCAGAAATGAAACGAGATGAGGATCCTTCGGGAGATGCAGAGCCTTTATTTGATGCTGCTTTACCAAGAAGGCACAGCTAAAATACAGACAAGACTCCTGCGATTCACTGCGCTGATTCTGTATTCTGATGTGTGTGTGAGTATGTGTGTGTGTGTAACAGTTCTAGCACACTGAGTCTTCTGTTCAATGAAAAGCAGATGTGAGACTTAATCACTATCCTTCTGAATATATTTAAATATCATTTCCACCTTATAACCTAAACACTAAAATCACAATGGCTGACACTGTAATCCTGTAACTTCATTCCAAACAAATCTCAGTGCTGTGAAAGGATGGCATTAAACTATTCAAATTAAGAAAAGTAAGGAAGCAACAATCCTTGTGTATGTATTTAAGGATTTTTTTAAACGAAACAGTGCATGCTAAATGGAATTAATATTATAATTTTACAAATTACTAATTAATATTCGAGTATTATACATTGTAAAACATGACTGGTTGCTTCACTTTAAAAATTCATTAAATCATTCATTTATTTTCCTTCAGCTTAGTCCCTTTATTCATCAGGGGTCACCACAGCAGAATGAACCACCAACTTATCCAGCATATGTTATACACTACGGATGCCCTTCCAGCTGCAACCCAGTACTGGGAAACATTCATACACACTCATTCCAACACATATACTACGGCCAATCTATAGTGCATGTCTTTGGACTGTGGGAGAAATCGGAGAACCATGAGGAAACCCACACCACCACAGGGAGAACATACAAACTCCACACAGAAATGTCAACTGACCCAGCCGGGACTCGAACCAGTGACCTTCTTGCTGTGAGGTGACAGTGCTAAGCACTGAGCCACCCAATTTTAAAAACTGATTTAACTTAATATTTATAATAATGCACATCGTCCGTTTACTTAATTTTAAGGCAATGGGATTACTTTACTCACCTTTTAAATTTAAGTCAACTATTTGCCTTGCTCACTCTTTTAAGTAAAGTCAACTACTCACTTTTATAAGCAAACTAATCACTTAAAAACTAATAGGTTTACAGATTTTTTTTTTCCAAGTGAAGTCAACTAATCCCTTTAAAACTAACTGGTTTACTCACTTTTTAAAGTAAAATAAACTATTCGCTTTAAAAGCAACATGTTGGCTCACTTTTCTAACTGAACGAATTGCTTTAAAAACAAAAGGTTTACTCACTTTTTTAAAGTAAAGTCAACTAATCACTTTAAAAACAATAGGTTTACTCTCTTTTTTAAGTACAGTCATCAACTCATTTTAAAAGCAAAAGGATTTACTCACTTTAAGTAAACTAATCACTTTAAAAGTAATAGGTTTACTATCTTTATTAAACTATAGTCAACTAATCGTTTTTAAAGCAACGTGATTAATGATTTTTTTTAAGTAAAGCCAACAAATCTTTTTAGAACTAAAAGGTTTCCTCACCTTTTAAAGTCAGCTAATTATTTTAAAACTAACAGGTTTATTAACTTTTTTAAGTAAACGAATCGCTTTAAAAGCAAAAGGTTTACAGATTTTTTTAAAAGTAAAATCAACAAATTATTTTAAAAGCAAGGGGTTTACTTACTAGTAAAGTCAACTAATCGCTTTAAAAGCAAAGGGTTTCCTAACTTTTTTGAAGTAAAGTCAACTAATGGATTTAAAAGCAACACGTTGACTAATTAGTAAAGTCAACAAATCATTTTAAAAGCAAGGGGTTTACTCATTTTTTTAAGTAAAGTAACTAATCAATTTTTTCAGTGAAACCTATGCAGGATTAAAACAATTTCTTAAGACAGATTTTTTTTTCCCGTGGCTGTATATTTCATTACATTTTCTGTTACATATGACAAGGCATCTATTAAGCTGAATCCTTTCTCAGAGACGGCTGCCTTTAAATTACCAAGCACCAGGGTCAAACAAACAACTTAAGCTTTTATCTTTTGAAGGCTGTATTTAAATGCCAAATGAGACAGCCGTCAGAGTACCTTATTAAAGCCGCACTGCATTCAAGACTTCTGAGGTCAGTTCACACAGCTGAAACTGAAAGAATCAAGATGCCATTTTTAAAGTAGGGTGAAGAGAAAATCAGACCTGACCTTCACTGCAGGTGTTACTACAGAGAAAGGCTTGATAAGACTGTGGTTGTAGAAAAAGGTCATGCCATTCATGGTGTACGGGTTAGGGCACATTCACAAACCTTCAAGTGCCTTCTACCGTTGACATACAGTACTATCTTCAGATTTAGTAAAAGTATCTGTGAGAATAAAGCAGCACACTAAAACCAAGGTCTCCTTCAAGGAAAGTCCAATCTAAATGAAGGGGGATACTGAAATCTCAAAAACTGCTTGCTGAACTAACAGTCAAATGACATAATATCAAATAGCAATACAATTTGAAGTGACCTGCCATATACCATGGTATTTAAACACTGCTCTGTTTACAGTTTTAGGCTTGCAGCACTAGTTCTGGTTTATCTTTGTGAAATGAAAATGCAGATACCTCCACCTGCAGGTGTGGAAACACATCTTCATCTTCTTCTTCATCTTCATCTTCATCATCATCTTCTTTTTCTTCTTCATCTTCTTCTTCTTCTTTTCTTTATTGAAGCATATAGCTGACAAGCATACAGGATCATATGATAACATATGTAACAGTCATACAAAACTTCTTCTTCAGCAGATCGCAGACTAGTAAATACCTAACTGCCTCCTATCTCTCACTGACCCTTTAACCACTGAATTCCTGATTGACCTACCAACCCACACGCAATCACTCTTGGTTTTATAGGCTACCCATTCAGAGACTTCATTGAGCTTCATTCAGCGCTGCGTGTTCAGCTCCTCCATCCACCCTGAGCAACCTTGGTCAAAAAAAGGAACCCCTTATACTCACTTGTGTAATCCAGTACTTGTCAAATATAATAATAATTAAGATTTTAAACTTCAATCTGAATTTAATACATTTTTAATTGAAAACTGCTCTGCCTTATTCTCTAGTTCTTCCTTCAGCTCATTTCTTTTAACGCTACACATCCTCTCATACAGGCACAAAACATATGTTTACATTTCAGTTGACTGTCACCCATTTTGGGTGTTCACACACAGCTTTTTGGTCAAGGCGGGACCAGAAGTAGCCTCCACGAGATGTCATTTTTTCTTACTGCTATAGTTCTGTTATATCAGCTTAGTTTGTGCCAAGCTTAAAAATCAGCTTTGGGTGACATTACTACATCTGGAAAACTCTGCTATTCTATAAGCGCCACCTACTGCAGAGCGTGAATTTGCATTTTTATTCAGCATGTAAACTGTTTTAGTTTAGTATATGTTATATGTTGTTGCATAATTTTACAAAGTGCCATGTCCCGTGACATTCATAAATTTATTCATTCATTTATTTATGAATTTTTGTTTCTATGTTGCGATGTTGTGTGCTGGTGTTGTGTATTCCTGCTTCTCTTACTTTGTTTTCCTGAAAACTAAAGCCACGGTCATGGTCCCATAGACTTCCATTCATACGCATGCGAATTCGACAAACTAGAAACACAAACTTGTGTGACAGTTTCGCAGTTCGCTGTGTTGCAAAGTTCAAGTTTGGTGAACTCTGACCAGCGAAATCGCATCACATGACTGCATGAGACCAATTGAAGATTAAAACATGACCTCTCTTGACATAAATTTAAAATATGAAGCAATTGCTCACTTCTTTAATGTCTAATCATCTTGTTTAATCCCACCCCTTTTCATAGCTGTGTACGACAAAATTTAACAACTCTAGTGTGACCACAGCATTAGGTTGGTAATATTGTATTTTGTATATGACGCAGTATTTTAATCAAGACAAAGTGGTGTCATTAGTTGATTCTGGCTCTGGAGATGATTACTTTAAACTCTCCCCTGTTCCTTTATTTGTTTTTTATTATTTTAACCCATAGATTATTATATTACTGTAACAAAAGTGTAATTCAGACCATTATATTTTAACTTAAGTTTTGAAATCATACAATCTTGGCAGTTCATTCCGCTGTAGTGACCCCTGATTAATAAAGGGACTAAGCCGAAAAGAAAAGGAATCAACGAATGACAATCTAATCTAAATCAATTCCAGCTAATCTACTTAATGGTGAATAACATGAATGGTAAATGGTGATTACAGTAAAGCGGTTCCCCCAAAAATTTCAATTCTTGCACAGTTTAGCCTGTGATAAAACAAATTATCACCTTGTTTATGTACTTACTGTACAGTATATTTAAATTTTTAGTGGTTTCAGTGGCTTTTAAAAAAATAATAAATAAATAAATTCACATTGGCTGATTCGCTTGTAAAAAAAAAAAAAAACTAAATGGCAATCAGAATCTGTCTTTAAAAATGTCAAATGTGTTCATTACAATACCAGACAATAGATACTGCACACTTCCAGTCACTAGATTTTCTATGCCCAAAATGTGTTTCCTGACTGTATAAAAGCTCACTTGCTGCAAGGTTGAAATCTGAAACATTTCCGCACCGAACAAACGCCCCCATCAAGAATAAATGGCAGAGCTGCATGGATTGGTATATATTTTAAGAATGAATTAGCAGTGTTGTCACCAAGTGGTTTGAGTTCAAGGCAATTTAAGACCAGGTGGAGACAGACCAAAATAAACAGTTATCATACCAGCTCACCACTCTCTCTCTGATTCTCTGAACACACTGACTGCTACGCAAAACACCCTCATTACAGCACACACATACACACACCTGTTCCAGAGCTGACAGAGAAAACAGGGAAACTTCTGTGATGAAGATAATTATAAACTGGAGAAATAAAACATATATGGGGTTTGTAAAGTAAGACATCATCACAATCTAGGTATATACAGTAATTCAAGATTGTAGAATATTTTTTCTTTTCTATATCTATCTTTATGTGTCAGAGACAAAACAGTGTTTTTCAGGCATCAACACAATAAATGTGTAATGTAACTTTGTTTATTTAGATATTTATTACATTAAAATGTGTTGGGGGTTTTATTCTAAGAAAAACAAAATTATCAAGCAATTTTTCCATAATTCATGCAGGATTTTTAGTTTTATATAAACATGCAGGATATTAGACTTTTATATTCTGAGAAAAACTTGCTTTTTTGAGGTTAATTATTGTGATCTCCCGATTGAAATGCTGGGAAATGTCTGAAGAGTGATGGCATTTCGCGCCGTTCACCCTTAGAATCTTAAAATGTGAGCAAAATCATCATTTTTGTCATCATTTTATACATTACACAAGACAATCATTCAAATACTAGCTCTAAAGTAACGTTTGTGAAGTAGCAAGGGTTTCTGCTGTTCTGATGTCAGCTGCAGATGTGAATGAATGGCAGAAAAAAGAAGTTACTCTTACAAAAGGGTTTTTGAGACTTTTTGTGTTTGATTTTCTTTCTTATACACACGATTATTTATATATATATATATATATATATATATATATATATATATATATATATATATATATATATATTGTAACTATTAGTTGAAGTCAGATTTATTAGCCCCCTTTAAATTTGTTATTTCTTTTAAAAATATTTCCCAAATGATGTTTAACAGAGCAAGGATATTTCCACTGTATGTCTGATAATATTTTTTTTTTCTGGAGAAAGTCTTATTTGTTTTATTTCGGCTAAAATAAAAGCAGTTTTTAATTTTTTTTAAAACCATTTTAAGGTCAAAATTATTAGCCCCTTTAAGCTATTTTTTTTTCCGATAGTCTACAGAACAAACCATTGTTATACAATAACTTGCCTAATTACCCTAACCTGCCTAGTTAACCTAATTAACCTAGTTAAGCATTTAAATATCACTTTAAGCTGTATAGAAGTGTCTTGAAAAATATCTAGTAAAATATTATTTACTGTCATCATGAAAAAGATAAAATAAATCCGTTATTAGAAATGAGTTATTAAAACTATTATGTTTAGAAATGTGCTGAAAAAAAATCTCTCTGTTAAACAGAAATTGGGGGTAAAAATTGGGGCTAATAATTCCAACTTCAAATATATATATATATATATATATATATGTATGTATATGTATATGTATATATATATATATATATATATATATATATATATATATATATATATGTATATATATGTATATATATATATATATATATATATATATATATATATATATATATATATATATATATATATATATATATGTATATATATATATATATATATATATATATATATATATATATATATATATATATATATATATATATATATATATATATGTATATATATATATGTATATATGTATATGTATATATACATCCAATGAATTACTATTTTTCAGTGCATATTAGTCTTCTATACACAAACAATATGTGTGAGAAGCATCCAGAGATGTCTATGGTCAGCACAGTCATTTCCATCGCGAGGGCCTGGTGGGCTGCTCTGTTTTCAGCACAGAATTAAAAGCCAGAATAAACACAGCAGCTGCACGATTAAATAAGAAACCTGTTGAAAAAGCCCTCTCAGAGACGACAGCTGAATTATGCTAATGCTCTCCATGTCACGGTGAACTATTCAGAGCAAAAACCATTTCCATGGACACAGTGTATAAAAGGAAATAAGAGAAGAATCAATGTTGCTGAACAAATAGAGCCATGCTGAGTCTGCCAATGCTACAAAACTGAAGAAAGGTACATACAGTTGAAGTCAGAATTATTAGCCTTCCTGTTCAGTTTTAATTATTTTATATTTTCCCCAATTTCTTTTAACGCTGAGACGAGTTGTCTAGGACACATTTCTAATTATAATAGTTTTAATAACTCATCTCTAATAACTGATTTCTTTTATCTTTGCAGTGATGTCAGTACATAATATTTTACTAGATGTTTTTTCTAGATACTAGTATTCAGCTTAAAGTGACTTAACTACAGTAGGTTACTAGGCAAGTTAGGGTAATTAGGCAAATCATTGTATAACGGTGGTTTGTTTTGTAGACTATTGGTAAATAAGGAGGCTAATAATATTGACCTTAAAATGGTTTTTAAAAAATTTAAAAACTGCTTTTATTCTAGCCGAAATGAAACAAATAAGACTTTCTCCAGAAGAAAAAATATTATCAAACATACTGTGAAAATTTCCTTGTTCCGTTAAAGATCACTTGAGAAATACTGTAAAACTTGTAAAAAAAATTTTTGCTCAAATATTTTTGAAAGGGATGTTAAATAGAGAGAAGTAAATAATATATAAATATAAATAAATATACTATAGTTATATCTATATTTATACTATAGTTACTATATTTTTACTATATATAAATATATAGTAATAAATACAGCACATACACTCAGAAATAAAGGTACGCGAGCTGTCACTGGGGTGGTACCTTTTCAAAAGGTACACATTTGTACTTAAAGGGTCCATATTGGTACCTCAAAAGTGTGTTTTTAGTATCTACAAATTTTAAGAGGAACACTTTTGTACTATTTAGGTACTAATGTGTACCTTTGAGGTATTAATATGGGCCGTTTAGGTACAAATTTGTACATTTTGAAAAGGTACCACCCCAGTGACAGCTAGCGTACCTTTATTTCTAAGAGTGTATAACAGTGGGTAGCATGATCGCCTCACAGCAAGAAGGTCGCTGGTTCGAGCCTTGGGTCAGTTGGTGTTTCTGTGTGGAGTTTGCATGTTCTCCCCGTGTTCGCGTGGGTCTCCTCCTGGTGCTCCGGTTTCCCCCACAAGTCCAAAGACATGTAGTATAGGAGAATTGGGCAGGCTAAATTGTCCGTAGTGTGTGTGAATGAGTGAGTACGGATGTTTCCCAGATATAGGTTGCGGCTAGAAGGGCATCTGCTGCGTAAAACATGTGCTGGATAAGTTGGCGATTCATTCTGCTGTGGTGAGCCTGGATTAATAAAGGGACTAAGCCAAAGAAAAAATAAATGAATGAATTAGTTTTTATCTTCTTCAAATGTTCCTACTATATTCATAACAGTCTGTGTGACATTTAGACCAAAAATAACACGAGGAGAACATGCAAACTCCACACAGAAACGACAACTCAAACCAGCGACCTTCTTGCTGTGAGGCGACAGTGCTAACCACTGAGCCACTGTGTTCCCTTGCCCTACATTTTTGCAATGATGTTTTTGTTGCAAGTTTCAGATGACAAATTCGGTGCTGTCCACATTTTTGTAACTCTGAAATACGTTACGTTACTCATTTGTTGTTATATTTTTCAGATGCATGTCCTCCTTCAACACATCTACAAGGCGGGGCTTATCATACAGATCACCCAGACCAGCAAACCACGGATCTAAACCCTTCCCAAAATCCAACCAACAGTTTTTTTCAAAATCAAACATTAGAGAAGCGTGCACCGGTGTAAAAGTCCACATATTTTACCTTGATTTAACATTGTTTTCATCTCTTTGGAAGAACCGTGCTACACCAAACTCAAACTTGTATAATCTGCAAAATCATCTACAAAAACAACACTGTCGAAAGTGAGCTACAGTACTGAGCAAACTTACTAAGCCAGAAACAGTAGCGGTTCTAGACCAGAGGAACTAGGGGACAATTATTCAAAGTAATTTTTTTCATGCATCACTCTGCAGTCTTTATTAACAAGATAATTAAATAACTTAACTCAAAATTAACTTCCATGTTAATTTATTTGACAAGTAACTTTGTATTGTAGTAAGATAACACAATTCTAACATTCAAGTACATCAAGGCACATTTTTACACTTGTAAACTTTAACAGATGCAGTTGAAGTGATTTTTTTGCCCTCCAGTTAATTTAAAGTAATGTTTTCCAAGTGATCTTTAACAAACCAAAGACATTTTCACAGTATTTCCTATAAAACAAAATATTTCTTCTGGAGTCATAATAAGTCTTATTTCTTATAGTTTAGTTCTTGAATAAAAGCAGTTTTTAATAAAAAAAAACAATTCTGAGAGATTTTGTTTTGCCTCTGTGTGTCTTTTCTTCATGAAACTTAGTTACCGGTTTCTAACATTCTTCAAAATATCTTCTATAATGTTCAGCTGAAAAATTCAGCTCAATTATTTTTGGAACCACTTGAGGGAGAGTAAACGGACATTTTTGTGTGAACTATCCCTTTAAACAAATCAATAGCTGCTATGCCCATCAGTAATGTAAGATTTTGATTTATGAAGTTACTGCACTTGTGATATTATGCCAATAATAAATCCATCTGAACTTTCTTGACAGTCTGATGTGACAGCACTGCCTTTAGGAGCAATATATCAGTGACGGGGTCCCACATCTAATATTTCTGAATAGTTTGTGTCAAAGTTTAGCTGCACTGATTCATACACACACATTTCAGAGACCATATTGGCCATCATTGGGATGCTCACAGCCGCTTCCAATAAAGTACATGTCTGGAGCATCAGACAGTCGCAGGAGCCCAGAGGCTCTCAGTGTTTATGATGCCATTACTCACTGCTTTGACAAATGCAGATCCAAAACACAACTATAGAGCACATATGAAGACACAAAGAAATGCATGACGGGAGAAAAGTTCTGGTCCATAGGATGAGGAAAAACACAAGTGGCTTAGAATTCACCTAAAATTGAAATTATGTAATTATTTACTCATTTACAGTTGAGGTCAGAATTATTAGCCCTCCTTAATTATTAGCCCCCCACCCCCCGTTTGATTTTGTCCCCAATTTCTGTTTAATGGAAAGATTTTTTCTAAACATATAGATTTAATAACTAATTTCTAATAAATGATTTCTTTTATCTTTGCCATGATGACAGAACATAATATTTTACTAGATATTTTTCTAGATACTAGTATTATTCAGCTTAAAGAGCAATTTAAAGACTTAACTATAGGTTAATTAGGCAAGTTAAGGTAAATAGGCAAATCATTGTATAACAGTGGTTTGTTCTGTAGATAATCTGAAAAAATATTGCATAAGGGGGCTAATAATATTGACCTTAAAATGGTTTAAAAATAATTGAAAACTGCTTTTATTCAAGCCGAAATAAAACAAACAAGACTTTCTTCAGAAGAAAAAAAAATATTACTGGAAATACTCTGAAAAACTCCTTTTCTTCAATAAACATCATTTGGGAAATATATGAAAAAGAAAAAAATTATAATTTTGACGTTAACTGTATAGTAGCTTTTCCAGACATTATACTTAGTCTTTTAAAGTGTTTTCAGAATAATGAAAATTAATCCAATGAAAAGTGATAAAGCTTGAAGTGTGGCAAATAAAAGAATGATAAAGGTAGTCCTGAAAAAAAATGCTAATATAAATTAGCTAAAAAAATATAAACGTAGATTAATTTAAAGTTTAATTATATAGCACGTTTTATACACAGTGGCAATTCAAAGTGCTTTACATAAACAGGAATAAAAGAGACAAGTATGAGAAAATGAAAACCAAAAAAATAAGAACAAAAAAAGACACAATAGTGTGATCTGTCGAACGTAGCACAGTGCTCATTCAGTAAAGGCACAGCTAAACAGATGTGTTTTCAGTCTGGATTTGAATGTATCTAATATTGGAGCACATCAGATCATTTCTGGAAGTTTATTTCAGCAGCGGGGGCCGCAGTAGCTGAAGGCCGATTTACCCTGCTTTGACTGAACCCCTGTAATTTCTAGTTTATATGATCTTAAAGATCTGCGTGATCTATTAGGATGAGCTGCAACTGTCTGACTGTGTTTTTGGGAAGGCCTGTGAGGAGGCCATTACAGTAATCCACCCTCCTGCTGATGAAAGCATGAACAAGTTTCTCTAAGTCCTCAATGGAAACAAAGCATCTAAATCTTGCAATTTTCTTGAGATGATAGTATGCTGATTAAGTTACATGACTAATGAAACTCCGATCTGATTCCAGAATCACACCAAGATTCCTGACCTTATTTTTGTTGTTTGACCCTTAGAGCCCAGGTACGCATTTACGTTGAGAACCTCATCTCTGTTCCCAAATGCAATGACTTCAGTTTTTAATGCAATGACTTCAGTCTTTGTTTAACTGAAGAAATTGTTAATTTCATCAATGCATTGGCAGAGGGTATCAATGAGGCTGTAGTCATTAGGCAGTAAGGCTAAGTAGATCTGAGTGTCATCAGCATAGCTGTGGTAGGAGATTTGGTTCTTTCTAATTATTTGGCTCAGTGGGAGCATGTAAAGGTTGAAGAGGAGAGATGCCAGAATTGAACCTTGCGGTCCACCTCGACCTATGGTCACCTATACTGACATAGTAACCTCTCTCTTCAAATTAAGATCTGAACCATTTGAGGACCGTCCCTAACAGTCCAAACCCAGTTTTCCAGCCTATCCAGAAGTATGCTGTGATCGACAGTGACAAATGCAGCACTGAGATCGAGCAATACCAGCAGTTAGTTTGTCTGAATCTTTATTTAGGTGAATATCATTGATTATCTTTATAAAGGCGCTCTCTGTACTATGATGTGCTCTGAAACCTGATTGAAAATTGTCTAAACATCCATTGGAGCTTAAAAACTTGTTAACCTGGTTAAAAACAACTTTGTAGACTCAGTTATAAAAAATTACAAAGAACTGTGATCTCAAAACAAAGTCTTGTTTGAAATAACTTTAAGATTTACTTTTTTTTACAGAATTATACAAAATTGCATTTAAAAATATTATTTAAAGTCACAATTGTGAGAAATAATGGTCACAATTGAGAAAAAAAGTCAGATTTGTGACATATAAACTCAGAACTCTGTTGAAAAAAGTCAGAATTACAAGATAAAAACTGTGATATCTGAAGACAGAATTATGAGATGACAACACAGTGAAAAAATAGAATTACAACTCAAAATGGCACAAAAGTCAAAATTGTGAGATGAAATGATACAATTATAAAAGTAAAAACTATTCAGATTTTGAATAACAAAGTCACAAAAGAAAACAAAACTCAAATTCAGGATTGTGAGATGTAAAAAAAAGACTGTGGTGTGATGGAAACAGGCTTTCGCAGATGTCCAATTAAATAGTTTGAGTCAGATCTTTCAAATAACCTGTATACAATTCAGCTCATTAAAACAGATCATATGATTTGTTGGCTAACTGAAGTGGAAAAACATTAGATTGTTATTAAATAAATGACATTTTGATCCGTTTAGATCATCTACATGTTTGGGGGATTGAAATGACATTACAGCAACAGAATAATGATTATAAAAATGATACATTTCATTTTTAGCTGAAGCACTCTTTAAAGACTCTGAGAGTTGAGGCAGATATTAGATGAAATTGCGGCGCTTCTGCTTATCCCTGATGGTGATCTGAGATGAGAAGGTGTGAGAATGAGAAGCAGATTTCAGGAATCTGATATTAACTTGTCAAGCAGATGCAATAAAAGAGAAAAACCCAAGGATAATAGATTTGTGTCCGGTCATTCTTTTTGGAGAGGCTGAGCTCAATAAGAAGCTCTGGAGAGCTAAAATGAGATATGAGGATATAGTGGTATAAGCTCAGTTTCAAACCCTTGAAAATGTCATTTCAGCACAAAGACGAAAATCCAAAAAATAGATTTCTAATTTTCACACAATTCTAAAGTGGAAAAGGGCTTTGTAAAGGACATCATTTGTTTTAATCAAGTCAAGTCAAACTTTATTTATACAGCACAGAAGTGAGCCCAAGTGCTGTACAACAAAATAAGCATAATAGTATATAAAATACAAGATAAAATATAGCCAAACTACCTTAAAAGGGATATAAATTAAAATATCCAGTTATTAAGATCAGGTGTCAAACGCCAATGAAATAAAAAAAAAAAAATTCAGCACTGATTTAAATGAGAACATGGAAGAGGCTTGTCTAATGGGCAGCGGCAAATCAATCCAAAGTCTAGGACCTACCACAGTTAAAGAATGACCCCTCTAAGCTTACGCTTTGTTTTGCTGGTCAGCTGACCTGAGGGAACTAGTGGGCATATCAGCCCAACGATATGAGGTGGGACGAGACCATTTAGAGATTTAAAAATAAATAAAAGAATCTTAAACTGTATTCTAAAATGAACTGGCAACCAATGAAGCAAAGCTAAAATGGGGAAATGCGGTCATATTTGCGAGTACCAGTTAAGAGGCATGCTGCAGCATTTTGCACCATTTGCAAATGGGCAACAGCTGACCTGCTACTCCCCATATATAGTGCATTACAGTAATCTAACCGAGTGGTCACAAAAGCATGTGTTACAATCTCAAACTGTTGTTTTGGTATATATTGCTTAATGATGGCTAAACCATCAGAATATGAGAAATATGCTATATTGGTTAAGGTACATAACCATATAATAATGCAGTGGGTAGCATGATCGCCTCACAGCAAGAAGGTCGCTGGTTTGAGCCTCGGCTGGTTCAGTTGGCATTTTTGTGTGAAGTTTGTATATTCTTCCTGTGTTGGCGTGGGTTTCCTCCGGGTGCTCCAGTTTCCCCCACAAGTCCAAAGACATGTACAGGTGAATTGGGTAAGCTAAATTGTCAGTAGTGTATGTGTGTGAATGAGTGTGTATGGATGTTTCCCAGTGATGGGTTGCAGCTGGAAGGGCATCCGCTGCATAAAACATATGCTGGATAAGTTGGCGGTTCATTCCGCTGTGGCGAGCCCAGATTCATAAAGGGACTAAGCCGAAAAGAAAATAAATGAATAAATGTTTGATCAAATTTTGCTCAATTATTTTAAAAAGGTTGTGAATTAGCAATTTTGAGGAAAAAGTCAAAATTGAAAGGAAAATTGGCAATTATAATCTCAGAATTGTGCAAAAACAATTGGAACTGTGAAATATAACATTTTACAAATACAAATGTTAAATTAATTTAAGGATTCTAGACCTTTTTAGGGGGGCTATTGACCTTATTCTACAATGCAGAAGTGTACTCGTTTTTGCGATTGTTTTAGAACTCCCGATTCAGTTGGCTATGGGAGAAATGACTAGGTATAATAAACAGCAGAAAACGGTCAAACTACTTCCTCTACAAACAAGTGTGTTCATGACTAAACAGACAAAGTAGAATAATATAATAAGAAAACCTCAGTTTGCCACATCAAGCGGCATAACAAGCTGTTTTTAAGGTAAAAAAAAAATGAAGTGAATGGGACCGGACGTCTCGAGCTAAAAAGATTCAAATGGCTGCGCCCGCCCGTATATGAAGAATAAGGTCAATAGCCCCCGTCTCTAATTTCAGCCCCCCTAAAACCATCAACTGTTAAACTATCAACATTAAATTTAAAAATTATAATTTTATATTTTTTTATTAACTAAAATGAATTGCAGCCTTACTTTAAACAGTCTTAATTATACTAAATGATTGCGATTTGCAGGTTTTTACCATGTTTTTAACCAGTATTATATTTTCTGGGTTACAAATAATTAAATGAAAGTAATAATAAAAAGCTTATAGTTCATATATGAACACTGATGTTTATTGTAAAGATTAATATCACTGCATAAAAGCTACTTGAGGCTTCAAATGAAGGTTGTAGAAATTACACTATTACGACAATAGATGGAGACAAAAAAAACATGTAAATGTGTGTCGGCGAATAATTCTTTCAAAATAATTATTTATAAGCGACTTACCGATTTAAAGAAATATGAATTTAACTTTTAAATAATAATATACATTTACAATTTTATATTTGATATAATAATAATAATAACAATAATAATAATAATAATAATAATAATAATAATAATTCTATATATTTTTATATAATTCTGTCAATTATTCATTTATTTATTTTCTTTTGGGCTTAGTCCTTTCACTGGGAAACACCCATACACTCTTGCATTCACACACATACACTGCAGGCAATTTAGCTTATTCAATTCACCTACAGCACATGTCTTTGGATAGTGGGGGAAACCGGAGCACCCAGAGGAAACCCACGCCAACACGGGGAGAACATGCAAACTCAACACAGAAATGCCAACTGACCCAGCTGTGGCTTCTGTCAATTATATTATTCTATAATTATATATATGCAAATAACATTTTATTAGAACCTAGAAATTCTAGAACTGCCCCTGATTAAAATATCTAACAATTGTAAGAAATAAAATCTGAATTTGACAAGCAATTTTGGTAACATTTTAGTTCAGGTCACAATTTGTGCTACTACTGGCTTATTACCTGCCTATTATTAAAATATTAACTTTATTAGATATTAATTTTATTAGTCCAGTGTTCTTTTATGTTACACTGATGCCCTAGACCAGGGTTTTAAAAAAGTGGGGGCTCGTCCTTTGTTTTTGTACATCAAAAAACGTATATCTTGAACCCTCTTGTGGATGCGCAGTGAGCGTTTTTTAATTGTTATGATTATCAGCAATCTAGTGGCTGCAGATCGCTAACAGACTACAAATCCACTATTACATGAACTACATATCCAGTCATGCACTGCTCACACGCACCTGTTCTTCATTCGGTAGAATGAACACTCATGGCTGGGAGCTGCTCATTAACTGATTACGAGGACTATTTTTACAGCGCGTACGCACACATTAGTGCTGAGTCTTGTTACACGCATTATGACGTGTTTCCTTTTGCCTTGCCCTAACGTGTTTGACCTTCGCTTTGTTTGTTTGTTTGTTTGTTGTTTACGTTGCTTGCCACCGGGACTGAGCATTCACCTGTTATTGACCACTCTTTTGGATTTGCCTGTATGTTCCCGTTTGCCCCATGTGTTGACTGTTGACTGGCTGACTAATCTTGAATAAACTGCACTTGGATCCGCAAATCTGTTCTCAGCGTCCCTTCACATTACATTAATACTGTGAATTGTGACCTAAACTAAAGTGTTACTTCAAATTTTTAAGCCAATGATGCAAATGCAAACAGCTATGTGTTTACGAAAAATTCCTGAGTGTGTGGACAATGTCCAAACGGAGGCCCCGCTCCTGTGTTTCTGCTGTCACTGAAGCAGATGCCCGTGTAGGCAGCAGGCAGCGAGGCGGCTCATTAGGTCTTGGAAAAGAAACTAGAAAGCGAGGTGTAAATAAGTCCTTCACTGTTTACCATCACAGACGCTGGTGACTCCCTCAGAAGAGCAGCATCATGGGAGATCCATGTGTAGGCAGCACTGACTGGAGTCCAGCATGAAGAATATGGGCTCACAGAGCAAAAATGAGTCACTTCACTCATATCACACACACACCTCTGTCCGCTCACACACTCCTGCTCCTCTTCACACAATACGCTCACTTTCACTCTTCCATTTCCATTGTTCTAAAGCACACATATAGGCTCTTTTTCAGCCATCTAAGACTGTCTGGCAGAGATGTGACTGGTTGGTGATTTTAAAGGGTCATTTCGTTCTTTCTTAGTGTTAGTCACACTATTTCTGTCATGTGATGGAAAAAGTTTTTTCGTGACTTCATGAGCAAAGGTAGTTCTTTCTGCTGAGTTCCTTATAACTGGGTTAGACAGAATCTGCAGATATGTTTTGCTATTTCTGCGCAGAATTTTGTTTTTAAAAAGATCCACTCATTTACACTGAAAAAACATTTTTGCTGCTTGCTCAAACTACTTTTTTGAAATGAGCTGAAACAACACAGTTCTTGAGTGTTTTAGAGACAACTTAATTGTTTTATGTTCAATCAACTTTTCAAAATTGTAAAAAAAACATAAAATTAATTTAATCCATTTGCGTTGAGATGAGATGAGATGAAGAGATTGTGTGACACCCAGCATTTTTCACAGTGTATGCCAGTGGTATGCCATATCGCTCCAAGAGGTCATGTGTCCAGCAGATTTTAGCTCCAACCCCCATCAGGCACAACTGGGCTAGCTAGTCAAGCTCTTATACTGTAAAACCCAACAGTCACCTTTATCAATTGAAAAGAGTGTCGTTAACTCAAAATTTACTGAAAGTTAATTCTACTCATTTGACAAGAGTTTTGAACTCAGTGTTGATGGTAATGAGTTAAATAAATACCTCATTACTTCAACTTAGTTTACAGTACTCATATAGATTAGTTTTTTAACTCAAATGGTTTGTAGCAATCAGTTTGAGTTGCCTTAACTCATTGGGTTTTACAGTACTCAATTGGTTTGAGTTCTCTTCATTTATTGGGATTTACTGTGCTCAAATTGCTTCGTTTACTCAAACGGATTAAGTTCACAGTACTCATTAGGATTAGTTTTTGAACCTAAATGGTTTGTTGCAATCGATTTCCTCAATGGGATTTGAGTTACCTTAACGTTTTGAATTTTACAGTGTACTAGGGTTTCTAGAAACATCCCTGCACATGCACTGAAAAAATTGTTGCAAACAATTTATGTGTTTTTACAAACAAATTAAATTTAATAATGTCCAACTTCAGCCCAAAGAAATTGTTTACAACCACTTAACTGAAAAAATTTAGTAAATCCAAGGAATCATCCTTGAATAATTTTTTTTCAGTGTGTTGAGGCAAATCTCAACATTAGCTCATTCTGAAAACATAGCTTTACATACATTTCTGGAGATTGCGAATTATGTAGCCATTGGTTCGCAACATACGTTGGCAGACTTGAGAGGCAGAGAGGAGTTGACCATGATGACGGGTTCAGGAGAATTTGGTAAAATGTGAAAACGTGGTAAAAAAATAAGGAGCTTTTCTTTTTCTGGATTGCTTTTCAAAACAATGTCAGTAGGGTTTCGAGAAGGTGGTGGGTGGGGTTATCGGTCGGTCGTTAGTCAGTCAGTCGACAGTGGCCTCTCGTGCATTTACGCGAGAACAGCAGGGACGAATGGCACTCGCAAGAGAAATTTGAGATCTTAAAAAGCGCCTCTGGTGGATTCGCGAAAACAAAAACTGCAAAAAAAAAAAAAACGGACCTCCTGGGACGTATTTGGCGCTCTCCAGAAATGGATATAGGGCTATGTTTTCAGAATGAGCCTGGGTTGTAAAATCTGCAGGACACTGGACCTCCAGGACTGAGATTGAGAACCCCTGGTGTATCAATGATTTTACAATATCTTAAAACTTAAAATATGAAATAAAGAATGATACATATTAATCGTTTATTTAATTTTTACAATGCAAATACAATTAGATCCCTTTGTTTGTTAAACAAAACAAGTCTCTTGCATAATATAGCTACTAAAAGACAAAAATATGACTTTCTTTTAAATAAATCATATAAACATCTGCGGACTAGTTAATATTACTGAAATATATAAATAAACAGATTTACATAAGTAAATAAAGAGTTTTATTGATAGGCGCACAGATTCCATCTGGGCCTATGAGTATTTATGCAAGTCATAATGTTGATTTCTTTTATCATTCGTTCATTCATTCATTCATTCATTCATTCATTCATTCATTTTCCTTCGGCTTAGTAGCTTATTTATCAGGGGCCGCCACAATGGAATAAACGGTTAACTATTCCAGCATATGTTTTATGCAGAGGATGCCCTTTCAGCCACAACCCAGCACCGGGAAACATACACTCTCACATTGACACACACTCATACACCACAGCCAATTTAGTTTTACCTAATTCACCTGTCCCGCATGTCATTGAATTGTGGGGGGAAACTGGAGCACCCAGAGGAAACCCCCATGAACACGGGGAGAACATGCAAGCTCTACACAGAAATGCCACCTGGCCCAGTCGGGACTCGAACCAGTGACCTTCTTGTGTGAGGCGACAGTGCCTAACCACTGAGCCACCATGTCGCCTGACATTATATTTTATTCTCAAACTATTATTAGCATGATTATTGCTTCTATTGTTTTTGGTCATAATAAAAAGATTATTAAGAACAATTATTAAGAAGTATTAATCTTTTTTCCCATTTATCTTTTTTATTAATTTATTACTAGTTTTAAATTACACTTATTTATTTATTTTAATAATTATTATTTTTGGACATGCATTTATCTCATATATTCACAGTAGACACATGTGAACTTGGAGGTGGTTATAATAAAACACTACTCATTCAGAGACTCAAGCCTGATTGACTTATTGACTCATCATGATTAGAATTGGATATGAGCCGCTCATAGCAAATGATTCACTGAGTATGAGCGCATGAAAGTATATAACACAATCCTTCCTCCACACTTATCAGGATTCACAAAATCCCACATACCCACTTCATAAATAATATAATGGTTTTATTGACAGCAGTTTCATTGAAGCAATGCGAGTTGTTCCTTAGGAAACCATTCAGTGAAGAACATTTTAAGAATCCATGGAAACCTTTTATCACTATAAAAATCTTTTTGTGTGATCAAAAACCTCTAAGAATGAATAAAATGATCTTTAATGGAACCACTGATGCATAAACAACCTTTGTTTTTAAAAGTGCATGCTCACACTTCCTATAATTAGTTTTGATTGCCACCTTGCCATTTTTCTTTCTGACTTGGAGTGACCTTTCAGTGAAGTTAGACTCACTTAAAGCATTTTTTGCACAGTGTGATATTGCTCTGTCTCTCAGATATACTCTCACGCCAACACCTCAACAGTAAAAAGCTTTAGGGAGCTTTTTTGGGTAACTAATGGGTCTCTCAGTTGCACCGTATTCCTGTGAAACTAAAACACACTGCCTCTGAGGAACGGTCAATGTGTTCCTTTTTTCAACTTGGTTTAAATAGTCTTTTTATCTATCTGTTCACTACAATAAAGCCCAATACTACTCAAAACAATTGTGCACACCAATCACCACAAAACATTTACATGAACTCTTTACATTTTTAAAGCTAAGATTAAGTTAGTAGAAAATTATCAGCAGACTAGCATTTGCTAATTTTACTTGACATTTATTTTTCTAGCCTAACCTCAAGATTTACTGTTAACTATAATGGTAACCATACAAACCTAACCAGAACATACAAAACAAACCGGTAAATACCAATATAACTGAAAATTAAGCAATAACGCACCTCTCACTTCCCTTAACACACAGAGTAGCACTTGTTTCTGTCACAGATGGGTCTTGAACCTGGGTCTCTGGTGTGGAGACTGGTGAGTGAACCACTGAGCCACAGGGGCAGTTGTGTTGGACCCAAAAGAAACACTTAAAGTAGGGTTCTAGAAAACGAGGATTTATTTAAAAAAACAAAACAAAAAACAAAACTTAGATGTCAACTTAAGATTCTTTTCAAAAATGAGGTAGCAAAACAGACAACTAAGATTCTTCTCAGAATGAGGTACGCAACATGTTTAATGTTTAACAGTATAATAGACATACAAAAAAACTCCACGAGGGGAGAAAACAAATAAACAACAAGGCCGCAAGCAACAGGGAAAACAAAAGAGGCCTAGTAGACGTAGCTCAGGAGATCAAGAGAACCCAAGGCAAGTTCACAGAGGACTGACTCCAAAACTGAATAACGAACAGAGAAAAAGTGACAACTTAAATACACAAGCTGGAACAAGTCACAGGTGATCGAAATTGAGTAAACGAGGACACACAAGGAAGAACCAAAGCAGGGGAGGCAACACGGTTGTTGCTAGATCGGATACGTTTGTGGCCGGAAGTTAATGAGAATTATTTCTATTATTTATAAAATTTCACATTTATTGTATTTTATTAAGGTCTACCCCCACCCAATCCTAAACCCAACTGTCACAGTAATGTAAAAACAGTAGTTGTACTGAGTATTATTTATGTTATCTATTAAATTACCCAATTAATTGTATTTAGACAAACAGGTCTGGAACAAGCGAATGATAAGAGAATGATGAGAGAATAATGAGGGAATTTTTTGGCAAACTAAGTCTCTAAGTCTTTTAAATAAGCTGTTGTGATCAACCCATTGTAATGTTTTCAGTGAATGTTAAATTACTGAAAGAGGTGCAGTTTATTTTGTATTTTAATGAGTTGTATATGTATTAAAAGTAACTTCAAAGTAAAGTAAATAGTATTCTGATTTCTTTTTACATGAATTAATTAGTAATATAATCAAATTACAATTTTACAGTAGTAGTAATTTGCAATATATTACTTTTGCCTTTTTTTATGGGATGTGTTGTAAAAACCTTTTTGAGGCTTTAATAGCTTCTTATAGGACATTCACTGTGGCAATATAATATTTAACCAAACAACAACACAAGTTTTAATATATGAGGCTGTTTTACATAATGACCAGTCAAGAGTGCAAATGTTGATGTTGAGCAGGGGAGCAGCTTTACACACATACAGCATCTATCTCTCTGATGCTCAGTGCCATTATGGAAACAGGCCTTAATATACTCAAAGCAAATTACTTCCCATTTCGCTGGATTGAAAAATGCTGTAGTTTGCCGAAGTCTGAAGAAATGAAAGAGCACGCAAAAAAAGGATGCACCAAATTTCCTGTCAGTGTGATTTTGCAATGATTCATGACAAATGACTTGCTAAAATAAAATAAAAATGTTTATATTTTACTAAGTAATAGAAGTCCTGTTTTTTAAAATGAAAGACTTGTCTTATTCCAAAAAAAGGGATTAATTTGGCAAACATTAGAATAGAATTTTATCATTTAGATTTTAGCATTTATTTGCATAAAATATTAAATCAATAATCTTATATCTAATGTCTAAAAATAAAATAATTCATATTGCAAAACTATGCTCTAGATCCAGGGTGCCCAAATGTTTTCGTTTGAAGGGCTAAAAACCAAATATCATTGAGAGCTGTGGGCCGAAGGAAAATATACCAAAGCATTTGACATTAAAGTTGCCATGGGTAATTTTCTAATTCATTTTTAAAAGGTCAATAGAAAACATTACTTTAAATTGTATTAATAATGCAGTATAACTTTTAAAACGATAACTTACTGCAATAAAAACATAGACAATCACATTTATAACACAGTAGAGTTCAATGCCGAGTACACTAGTGAAGCAGAATCTGCCTTGGACTTGATTTGCTCACCAAAGTCTCTGCATTGTTGGGTGACAGTATCTACATTTAAACAAAATCAGATTAATTTACACCATTTAATTGAAACATTTAATTTCAGTAAGCTTTTAACAATAAAACAAACAAAGGGTTACAATAAATTTGAATTGACAATCTCGAAACACCTCCATCATTCTCACTCTCATCTCAGATGGGATGGTGGATCAAAGGTTACCATGGGCCAACTTTGGCCCACGGGGCCTAGTTTTGGCATGACTGCAATAGATGATAATATTCTTATTATGATTGTTTTTTTGGAAATATTATCGGTGTTTATAAAAATAAACACAAATGAATATTGTACTTTTCAAATGGAACTGATAATAACTTAAAAACGGATTTTATCTTCTTTTATTTGTATTATAAAATAAAATATAATAAGCAATAAAATTATTCAAAAGTTACACAACACTGCCTGCAATTGCTGTATTCCATGATACTGCTTTCCAATAGTTATTTCATTCATTAGTAATTACAGTACATACAATGTAATAACTATTCCATGTGGAGAGAGAAAAGTGAGGCAAGCGTGAGCTCGGAAAGATCCCCTTACTCTTAATATTCCCCTTGTCAGGAGAGAGAGAGAGATAGGGATCTAGCCTGGCCTCATAAAGCTGAATGTCACAATCACCAGCGATCTAATTCTGACAGATTGCTGGTAAACACACAGATCGCATAGAACTACAACTACAAATCCGGCATTATATGGACTACAAGATCCAGTCACGCACTGCACACACACACGCACTGGTTCCTAATCCTGGCTGATTGCTAACACAGCTGAAGCTGTTCAGGACTAATTACACAGACTTGCTCAGATTTTTTTCCAGCCCATCTCTCCTGCATCCAGCACTACAGTAGTTACAAGAACTGATTGTTTGCTTTCCACCTAATCTACCGCAGGATAGGAGATGATCAGTGATTTTTGCTTTACCTGTGACTGGTCATGATGTTTTGGCTCACTGATGTACAAAATCAAATGACACAATGTGATGTAGACAATCAAATGCAATTGTATTTTATTTACTCAAGTACAATTACAGTTCTGGTGCTAAAGTCATATAGGCTGCAGGTTGACAAATCGGAAAGTGTGAGGTAAACCACCCATTGTTAAATAGCCCATACAAGTAAAGAAAACCTTCAAATAGACAGCACAAGTATAGAAACGTATTATCCGTCATTACATCCATTATCCCATAATCTAATGTATTGTTCACTCAGTCCCTGTTAATGTGCTTGTTAATGCACTAATTTAGTTCTTTCCTAGAAAGAAAAACCACAAATGTGAAAACCTTCAATATTTTAGCTCTTTAGCTCTTTAGCTCTTTAGCTCAAAGTTTCAGCATATCTGATCAGCGAAAGACTAATCTGAACATGAAAATATTCAGTAGACATTTCTTAAACCCTTCCAAATTATTCCATATGTTTTTACAGCACTATTACCCACACAGTAGCACGAACGCTTCACAGCAAGAAGGTCGCTGGTTCGAGCCTTGGCTGGGTCAGTTGGCATTTCATGTTCTCCTGTGTTCGCGTGGGATTCCTTCGGGTGCTCCGGTTTCCCCCACAGTCCAAAAATATGTGGTATAGGTGAAGTGGGTAAGCTAAATTGTCCGTAGTGTAAGTGGGTGAATGAGTGGATGTTTCACAGAGAGCTCATATTAGTACCGTGCTTGTGATCATTGAAGCACTTTGATATCTGATCCTGTCAGAAAGAAACAAACGCTAGAGTGAAGCACGAAAAAACAAAGGAGAAGCCGGAAAAACAGCAGCAATTGATGCGTCTGCAACCTAAAACATGAACAAACTGCCATGTTTAGCGATTATCATCACCTTTTGCACTATTATGAACTCGGAATGATGGAATGACTCTCTGACAGAAACTACACGTGCTGCTGAAGATTAAAGAGACATATGAGAGGTTTGCACTGACTTTGGGCTAGATTTCGTGTTGTTTTTGAACCCAAATAAGGACTAAATGTATGCTGTGTGTAGTTTTTCTGTAATTGGTAACATATCGGAGACTGTAAGGCTATTTCGCACTGTCATTGATCTGCTGTTATAATCAAATTATGTTCATAGAAAAGATAATAATAAAACATTTATACACAAGTATTTATTAAGTATTTAAAGTAGGCATGAGCCGGTATAAGATTCTGACGGTATGATCATGGTATCACGGTACGTGTGATTACTGCTCTATAATATATATATATATATATATATATATATATATTTTTTTTTTTTTTTTTTTTTTTTTTTTTTTTATTTTATTATTTTTTTTTTAATCAGGGTAAAAAAACAAAAATGATTTTCCACTTTGAAAACAATATATTTTATTTTGTGGAATATTTATAAAGTTTTTGAGCAGTAAACACGTCAGGCTAAGTGATTAAAATGAATCATTGACTTATGCTGTCTTCATTAGTTTCAAAAACACAGATTTCTTTACAATTTATAACAGCATCTTTGGATATTATTTCTGCTGGAGATATTGTTGTCCTAA
Organism: Danio aesculapii; assembly: GCF_903798145.1. Classification (NCBI taxonomy): domain Eukaryota; kingdom Metazoa; phylum Chordata; class Actinopteri; order Cypriniformes; family Danionidae; genus Danio; species Danio aesculapii. The sequence goes on along the minus strand of NC_079446.1, from coordinate 35,576,317 downwards.
AAAAATGTAAATAAAAAATCTTACTCATACCATAGGAATGGTATTACAGATCATTTTGGCGGTTTTAAAACCTTGACTTTTCCAAACGGCTGTATACCTTGAAAACGGTTATCGTCCCATGCATAAAGCATCTGTGTTATGAGAAGTGCTTCTCATATGATATGTGAACGACCCGTACAGCTTTACTGTAGACATTTCCTCGAGCGAAAATTACGTCGTCTGAATCTGTCATACACCACGCCCACCAAAAGAGTACCATTGGTACCCTTTTAGCAGTGGAAACGCAAACCTGATAAAGGTGACCCGTACCGTACCATACTGTACCACTCAGTAGAAACGAGCCATAAGTCTTTTAACCAAATGAATAATAAACTAATTGTAAAGTACTGAAATCTATTCAGCACATTAAAAACAAGCTCTGCTATATAACTGAATGTCTTTCCAAACAGGCTTTTGTTCATCTTTTGAAGACCATTAGGGGTTTTCATCTCTAAGTTTTGACAGATGGCATGAAGGAAACTAAGAAAATCCAGAAAATCCATGGCATCTAATCCCTTCATTTCTTTTCTTTTATTATTATTATTATGTCAAAAACAAAATAAACCCAGAATCAAATCAGTGTCTCTCAAGCAGTTATGGTTTCTCTCAGAGGTTTTCCCTCTTCATTTTCAACTGATTGTTTAACACTTATTTCACACAAATCACACCAATGAGCAACAAACATGCATAAACACACAGAGGGTGCCAACACAAACAAATAAATACACACGTTCATTTTCTGTACACAAATCTTGTCAGACTCCTAACAAAATGTAACTGTACTTATTTACACTTGTAATTTGTTGATTATATTAAATGCAGATGTACTCCTCTACAAAATCACCTCATCATTTTAAAATAACCAATTATTTCCAAACAAAATAAATCTGTTGAAACTGCCATCTGTTTTAATATTGCAATATACTGTATATAATAGAAAAACTAAATATTGCAATCTCATATTTTTTCCCACAGTAATATAAAGCAACTGAGCAGGCAAAGTTCACAATGCAACCTGATATTATTACTGAAGATATAAAGAGGACATGAGTGAAGGTCAGCCGACAACAGGTGGACGTTTCCAGTCTCACTGTCATCATATGGTGACGCTATTATTAGTGTTGCAACCTAAAACACAATTTCTGACAGCACCAGCAACTTTTACTTCAACACAACAAATGATTGGTCTCACATTGCATGAACATGACGACAGCTCAGCCTACAATTCAGCGTCCAAAACATCCATGACCCAGAGACACTGTTTATCACCACGGCAACAACACTGGATTTATAAAGCATGCAGTCGTGCACGTGATTTTACACAGATGGTTCCAGAATAACTCGTGCATCATTTAAAGTCAGGAAATGGAAAGTCAAAATGGCTTTGATATTCACAATATGTGACTCTGAACATTCATTTGCAGCAGCCAAAAACACATCGTACAGGTCAAAATGATAGATTTTTCTTTTATGCCAAAAATCATTCGAATGTTCTGTAAAGATCATGCTCAATTAGGGCTGGGCTGATATATCATATCGAATCGTGATCAAATTAGTCAAAACTGATGATTAGCTATGGACATTTTTACTTAATATTGATCTAAGAGCCAATCACACAGCAGACATATGCAACAATAGGAATCTGTGTTGATATTAGAGAGTGCTACATCACTCAGTATTGTTTCAAGGGTTCACACTTAGCTGATGATTGATAATAAAACTTGTTTGGCATGCTGTCCCGGTAGAGAGTCCTGAGCTTATGAGATCATCGAGCCCTGGGCTCCCTGCCGTTTGCAGTGCGAGAGTGGAGTTTGAGCTCAGGTAGATCTCGATGGACTCCTCCCAGCTTATTTCTGGCTAATGACAGATATAGGATGGCTGAGAAAAGGCGTACCCGCTAAGAGCTTGGCTATGGTTTCAATTTGGTATGTTCAATTTACTTACATTGTGTGTTTTTTGGACTGTGGGAGGAAACCAGAGAACCTGGGAAAAAAACCCATGTGAGCACAGGGAGAACGAGCAAACTCCACACAGAAATGTCAACTGGTTTAGTTGGTTACTTTAACCAGAGACATTCTTGCTGTGAGGCTAATCATTGGGCCACTGTGTTGCCCATCTGGAAAGGAGGGGGAGTATGGGTGGGTAGGGGGGTATTCTTCAAGACGAAGATATTGAGATATGAAAACTCTGGTTATTTATAGTGAGCTAGGAATCATCAGACTGGAGAATCTATCATGAGCTGATGCAGGACCAGCTGAGAACAGTCATTCGCACATGATCCTCTCGAAATTAGTTTATAAATAAACTTCACTTGGTGAGCTCGATTCACTTTCCCACCAGCAGTATTTGCTGTTAAACTGTTTATATTTAATGATGACTATTTTTGCCATTTTTAATCAAGTAATTTAAGTAACATTTATTTAAAAATATGTCTGTAATTGTTTATTTTTAGAAAATGCAGTAAATATATTTTTGTTTGTGTACTGTATATATGCTGTCAGTTACAGTTCTTCAGAATTTAATATTTTATATTGAATATCATATGTATATTACAGAAAACTGGAATCCCCAAAAACCTGAGTAATGTGTAAACTGTTTTTACCAATAAACAATACTTTAAAAATGTTATTTAATGAAGCGTCTAATTTTTGTTGGTGTACTATTTTAAAGCTGGAAGGACTAACAACTTATATCGAAATATATATAGTTATCGTTCAATATGGAAAAGAATTTCCGAGATTGAATTTTTGCTATTTCACCCAGCCCTCTGCCCCATGGAGTAATTCGGTAAACTCCCTACAATGAATATATCAAAACTTCATTTTCATTAAGTAATATGCATTGCTGACAATTTAATTTGGACAATTTAAAGGTGATTTTCCCAATATTTAGTTTTTTTGGAACCCTAAGACTCTAAGATTTTCTCTGCTAAATATTGACAAAAACTAACAAACCATTGATCAATGGAAATCTTATTTATTCAGCTTCAGATGATGTATAAATCTCAATTTCACAACATTTAACCCAATGTTTTGTGGCCCATGGTCACGCTATACTGCAAGTTTCAAGCCTCAAAGCCAACTCATCAGTTTAAAATGATGAATAATTGTTTTCTACTTTTTTAAAAAGTTGGGATTTGAAATTGTCTAATTCAAGACATCACAATTTTACCATAAAGACAGCATAATATACATATTTAAGTAAAGACCAGACTATTTTACACAAACTGTGCCACCAAAACCTGTGCATATCTTTCTGGAAGACCAAAATACGAAATTGATTTTGATGTGGCAGAGCGATTACAAGAGAATGTTTTCAGCTGTTTGTCATTTCACATTTGAAGAGTTTTCTAAATTATGATTAGTATGTTGATATCAGTTTTTTTTCCAAATAACAATTAAATTCACATTTAACACTATTAAAGGGTTAGTTCGCCCCAAAATTAAAATTCTGTCATCATATACTTATATGAGTTATTCCATTCTAAGGACATAAGGAAATAGTTCATCCTCAGAACACAAATGATGGCATTTTCAATCAAATACATAACCAAAACTCAAATGCTTCAACATAGTGATAAAGAGATTACAAAATACATTCATATGAATTGAGTAGTCACATGACCATTTTTGAATGACAAATGGACTTGTTATTAGTTTCACTTATACATTTACCATTTTATCAGGAAACATTATTTACAGCATTAAATTTGGCAGGAAGTTCACAAATGCTTGATGTGTATTAACCAATAAGGGTTCATTTGTGCATGTCACATGGCAAATTTGAGCTTCTACAATAACCAATGAGGTTTGCCAAAAGAAATCAAGGGTTGTAGAGCTTCTGTTTATATTCACTGATCAATGTGCCAATAATTAAATCTGTTCATCATATAAAGTGACGGTCTCACTGAAAGTTTTGGATTAAACCATTTTATTATGTGGATTTGCTTTAAATCTGACATTTTAAATGACCTTTTACCTTAATTCTAAAGATAAATTAGAGTCCTATGTTATGGGTTTCTAATGACATGAGGGTGAGGAAATGACACAAATTTCTTTTTTGGTCAAACAAATCCTCTAAAAATCCATCAGGGCACACATTTGCAGTGTTTTGTTAAGTTGAATATTACCATATTGTGTAAATAAACATACATGTATACCATTCTGAAAGAAGTCATCTCCCCTTGCCTCACGTCAATTTCTTGACTTTTCTGAAGTGAATATAAACATGGCAGCTTTTTTGTTATAATTCATTAATCAATGTCAAATCCAGAGAACCGATTACAACTTTGAAGTGGAATTAAAAAGAAGCAGTATTTTATTTTTAGGAATAGTTCACCAAACAATGAAAATATTGTCATCATTTACTTGTTTCAGGCTTGTTTGAGTATTTTATTATGAATATAGCTGGAAACTTAAAACAATTGGCTTACATGATCTTTAGTTTTCCTACTATGGAAGTCAATGGTTATGGGCTTTTCAGCTTTCTTCAAAATATATTATCTTCTGTTCAACAGAAGAAAGAAACTCATTAAGGTTTTGAACCACTTGAGGGTGCCTAAATAGTGAGTAGATATTCATTTTTGGGTGAACTATCACTTTTATACTATTTGGGTGAAAGAAACCTTGCTAACTTCAAAAGCTAACCTTGTGAAACAAAGCACAAACATCTGAAAGTGAGCTCATCTCTCAACAAATCCCAGATTTCTAATACACACATTACTCCCAAAACACATAAAGCACCAAACCCACCTGCTGGAGGAGCCGGGTGAACCGTAGGACACAGAAACGCCTGAAAGCTGGACGCGCAGAGTTCACTCACCGTCCCCATCACTAAACAATCCCTGATTCACTGTAAACCCTACAGTTCAAATGTGAGAAGTAAGTCCCTTTAAGCGACAAGAAAGAAAAGACCAGCTACTTCCTCTTCAGTCCGAAAGCAGAACTTGTTCAATTGTTTATACTCTCGCCTCAATCATTCATTTCTATAGTATCCAGCAAATCCAGAGCAAAAGAGCTCAGATGCACAGCACTGCTCTCTTCACCAATGAACGCTGCTCTCACAATCTCTCTGACTTCACTCCTCATATTCTCTCTCCTCCCTGCCTCTCTCTCTCTCTCTCTCTCTCTCTCTCTCTCTCTCTCAGTCTCACTCTCTTTCTTTCTACGTTCAGTTCAATTCATACTTGCATTATTGGCATAACAAATGTTACATATGTATTGCCAAAGCATTTGTGATGTTTACATTAAATAGAACATATAAACACTAATGGCATAGTCATTCATTCATTTTCTTTTCGGCTTAGTCCCTTTATTGATCTGGGGTCGCCACAGTGGAATGAACCGCCAACTTATCCAGCATGTTTTACGCAGCGGATGCCCTTCCAGCCGCAACCCATCACTGGGAAACATCCATACACATTTACACACACACACACACACACACACACACACACACACACACACACACACACACACACACACACAACAGTCAATTTTAGCACACCCAATTTACCTGTACCACATGTCTTTGGACTATGGGGGAAACTGGAGCACCCGGAGGAAACCCACACAAACACAGGAAGAACATGCAAACTCCACACAAAAATGCCAACTGACCGAGCCGAGGCTCAACCCAGTGAGCTTCTAGCTGTGAGGCAAACGTGCTACCCACTACGCCACCGTGTCGCCCCGACATAATAGTGATTAAAAAAATAATTAACAGTATATTTAGCAACATTTTAGGATAAAACAATAATAATAAATGGTATATTTACAATCCAGGCTCATTCTGAAAATGTACCTCTATATACATTTCTAGAGCGTCAAATACGTCCCAGGAGGTATGTTGTTTTTTTTTGCAGTTTTTGTTTTCACGAATCCGCCAGAGGCTGCTGTGTACGCTTTTTGAGATCTCAAATTTCTCTCGATGTCGACTGACTGTTTGACTGACTGACCGATTGACTGACCCACCCTCCTCCTTCCCTAAACCCAACCAATTGTATTGCTTGACCCGCTGACCCACTTCCGTAAACCCAACCAACAGTTTTCAAAAGCAATCCAGAAAAAGAAAAGCCCTCGTCTGATTTTTACCACATTTTCAGATTTTATCACATTTATTCATTTGTTTATTTTATTTTTTGGCTTTTGTTTTTGTCTAACCCGCTTTCTGAAACTCTTCTTCACGACGTTCTACATTGTTGTGGTCAACTCCTATCTGTGTCTCAAGCATAGCTATCAGCCCTTCCGTTTTTCCCAGAATTCTCCCATATTATCCCGCTATCAACCTGTAAAGAAATTTTCACGTATTTCTTCTGTATTTTCAGTCTTTCTCTGAAAGGTGGCAATTAACATTAAAAAGAAGATCCTGCCTATACGCAACCCATACCCCCGAACCACCAGGGGACGCTCCTTGCTCTTAAATGTGAATCCGTTCTGTGCTTTCGCTTTATTTAGGCATGAAAACAAGTTGAAATAAATTCAAATAAATGAGCATAAAGTTATAAAAGCAATCGAATGCCTTCATTATAATGCCAGATGTGTGCATTTTTAAAGTGACACCTCTGTTATTTAATGTAATCAAATGAAAAAAATCTAAATAAATGAGGAATTAATTCGCTGCTCTTTAATCAGAATGTTTAAGTTATACAGTGAAGAAAAGATTCATGAGATTTGATAACTTGATTCTATTTATTTATAATAACTATTAATTTTAATAAGCTGAACTGTTTGCCAATTTATTTGCTGCTAATGTATACCTTCTATTTTTTCTTTTGTAAATAATAATAATAAAACATATTACTCACCATTTAACTGTTTATTTACAATGAAACAGCTCCAGAAGAACATATTTAGTAATTTGGGGTTTTATTTGAATTGACTGAGCCACCGTGTCACCCATCAAATACACAGTAAATGAAAAATAAATGACAGAGAGAGAAATAATGAATTAAAAAAAAATAATAAAACAGATAATTTCTATAACTATTATAATAACATTATTATATTTATATAAGCAAATTAATTTAGATGATTGATAATTTCTTATGGTGTTTATGGTGTACACATATTTTGCAGCCAGTTTAAATGTCATTTTGTCCTCTTCGAGTATATAGCAAAGTTGTCATCTACAAACTGGGGGAAATAATTCTCTTGTTGTAGTGTATTTGGGGCAGAAAAGAAAAAAGAATGTCTCATCCTCTGATTTGTGTCACAATGGACTATACTGTATGCACACTGAATTTGCATTCAGCCAGCCCAAACGCTTCAGGTGAACTGTTAAGCCATTGTAAAATTACGACGTTTTCTTTAAAAAACAGTGATATTCACTGCCTGATTGAGATACAATATAAGGTGGGCCTCAGACCACACAAGAAGCACTGCATTAAATTCTATTTTTCCCCCACCATGTCTTCAAAATTTGGAAATTTCAATGGAGTTTCTGCTCTAACCTGCTGCTACAACTATTTAACTAATAATACCTTAATTACATTTCAATATCGATGCTGTAAAAGAAATTGATAAGTATTAAATTGAAAATAGTCACAATAACCTTTCACCGGATGTTTATTGTTGGCTGAAAAACGCTAGGTGTGCATATAGCCCATTTTCACATATTCAATATTCTCTTCTATGTCTTTGTATTCCAGACCATATGGCTTCTGCATTTCTATAAATCTGGTGCTGAAATAGTTTTAGTAGTGCCTGATTTAATTGGACATACATAGGCACAGGCTCATCAACACCTCCCCACTCACTCCCTTCCTCCCTCTCTCTCTCCCTCCCACAAGCGCAGAGGGCAGTTTAGTCAGAGCAGCACAAGCATCTCGGGCATCTGAGCCATGCGTGGTTTTGAAGGGCATGTATATGTTTACTCATGGAGAAGCGGAAGATCAAGCAGACCGTCTATAAATGTGCGCCTGCAGACACGTGTACATTGTTGAGACCCTCTGAAACCCACATTCATTTTTAATCACGGTTTTTGTTTGTGTGTTTGTGTGTTTTTTTGTAACAGTAATTGCCTTCCTGTAGAATCAAGAGCACTTTAATGCAATCATCATGTTGGTAATTATGTATTGTACAGTGTCCTACAGTGTCATTGTATGTTATACATGTGTGCTATAGGAATAGGAGTAAATTATGTATTATTGCATGCAATAACCCAAAATCTAGGACTAAGTGGGTCAAAGATGAAACCCATTTTGCGGTCTGCATTATATATAATTTAGTAAAGTCATTTTATATGATTAGAAATATTAAATGCAAGTAAAATGTCTGCTTTTAATGTTTCCCATAACATTTGTAGGGCAAAAAGTCACAATATTGGTGTTATAGGCCTAATGCATCATCATTCAGAATAACAATGAAAAAAAATAATTATTCAGACCTGTCCTGAATGTATAATAACCCAACCCTAACTTTTATCCACCTAATTATAATTATTTACCACACTTTACAGCATATATATATATAAAGCTGTAAAGTGTGGTAAATATTTTTTTGTATTATAAGGTTATAAAGTTTTTGTTAGTCAATGTATTTACTAGCATGAACCAATAATGAACAATACCTGTACTGCATTTGTTAATCATAGTTCAGTATTTACTAATGCATTATTAACATCCAAATTCATGTGTGTTAATGTACTGTAAATTAACATGAACTAACAAAGAACAATTGCATTTTTATTAACTAACGTTAACTAACATGATCAAATACTGTAATAACTATTGTTTATTGTTTGTTCATGTCAGTAAATGCGTTAACTAACATTAGCTAATACAACCTTATTGTAAAGTGTTACATATATTTAGAAAGAGAGAGAGGGACAGGATTTCCGCAGGATTTGAGACCTTTTCATGTTGTTTATGTTCACACAGCTACATTACACATCAACTAAAGTTTAAAATAGGATATTGTTGTGGACCACCACTTAAAGACCTACAAGACAACATTTCAGTGAGTTAAAGACTTTTTAAGGCGAGAGAGAGTATTGTTACGATTAATGACGTTAGAGGATCTCTTCAGTAAATCATGATAAAATGCACAATAGTCAATATCACACATGGTATTCAGTGGTTTGATTAATATTATACAGTAATTAAGGACACAATTACAGTTCAAGAAGGATTCAATTAAACAAAGTGAACTGAAATTGGTAGGGAAATTCATGACATTAAACATTCACACAGAAATCTGCAAGCTAGAGAAAACGTGATTGCAATTGCTGTGCTTCTAAAAAGCATGCATGACTTAAAGGAAGCACATTTTTTGTGCAACACTGTTGAATCATAAGACTGCTGAATATCGCTGACTTGTCGCTGGTCATGTGTCATAAAACAGGAACTAAACATTACCCTCAAATAACAATCTCAGCTTGGAGACAGAAAAAGAACAGACAATAGAGTAGCCTGATTATAAGCTGTGATCTTTTTTTATTCATTGTTAATTTAATGGAAAAGTTGCACCAAAAATGTTGTCATTTTGTGTCATACTGTATATATGGGTACTGCACAAATGCTTTGAAATGCAACAGCAAGTTTTTTGGTGGTTTGCAACCCATAAACCCATCTGGGAACGTCAACAGTGGTATCAGAAGAGAGACGATGGGGAGATCCTGTTGGAAAGTCCACCCTGTACTTTCCAGCTCACTTTCCTCATTTTATCTTGTGTCACTCTTTTACTGGTATATACACCCTTCCATTCCTTCTACTCCACCCATGTATCCGTTGCACCATTCACACCACACCTACACTGTAAAACAAAATGCTTGGTTTCACACAATACCTTCATGTTGTCCCAACAAAAATGACATAATTTAACTTAATCATTGTTACAAATTTAAGTAGATTGAACATAAAACAATTAAGTTGTCCAAAAAAAACCTGAAACAAGAATGTTTAAAAACAAGAATGTTGTTAAAAACAAAGGGATAAAAAACATAACAATTGTGTTACTTTAACTCATTTTAAATAAGTAGTTTGAACAAGCAGCTAAAGTCATTTTTGGAGTGTATCTACAATACACTTTTCATCATGTAGTTACAGTATATCGATTATATATTTTTTCAATTAATATTTTTTCAATTATTCTATTTAATCAAATATGACATTGAGACAACATAGGCTCATTATGAAAACGTAACGCTTTATACATTTCTGGAGATCTCAAATTATGTAGCCAGAGGTACGTATGGCTGCATTTCATCTTTAAAAAGAGCGCTACAGGGCGGTATGATGCTGTTCCATTTCACGCTTACCAGCTGATTGCTTACCTCCGTGTGGACGACTTTCCCGCTGTTACTAGCTCGTCCCTTGGCTCGCAGAGTGTGTCTGGAGACTTGAGACGAGAGAGAAAATCGGCCTCTAGTGGATGTACGTGAGAAGAGCAGGTGCAAAGGCACTCGCAAGAGAAAATCGAGATCTCTAAAAGCATACAAAGTGGCCGCTGGCGGATTTGCGAACTGCAAAACTGCAAAAAAATTAGCTCCTGGGACGTATTTGGCGCTCTCCAGAAATGTATATTGGGTTACGTTTTCAAAATGAGCCTGGGTTACATTTAGAAATTACCCGAAAAAATAGATGTTTATTATTATTATTTTTATTATTATTATTATTATTATTATTATTATTATTATTATTATTATTATTATTATTGGCAACGTGGTGGCGCAGTAGGTAGTGCTGCCCCCTCACAGCAAGAACGTCACTGGTTTGAGCCTTGGCTGGTAAAGTGTGTGGAGTTTGCATGTTCTCCCCGTGTTTGCGTGGGTTTCCTCCGAGTGCTCTGGTTTCCACCACAAGTCCAAACACATGTGGTATAAGTGAATTGGGTAAGCTAAAATTGTCCGTAGTGTATGTTTGTGAATGAGTGTGTATGGGTGTTTCCCAATGATGGGTTGCAGCTGGAAAGGCATCCGCTACATAAAACATATGCTGGAAAAGTTGGCGGTTCATTCCGCTATGGCGACCCTGGATTAACAAAGGGACTGAGCTGAAAAGAAAATGAATGAATTATTATGATTATTATATGTGTCATTACAATAATAAATGTTAATTGATATAAGTTTCGCATAAAGTAGCTTTAGAAAGAAAATTTGTTACACAAACATTTAAGCTACAATGACCATGGTTTAAAAAAAATCTAAACTAGAAATACATTTTTGGGTGAACTGTACCTTTATGTTGTTATTATTTCACTATATTAAAAAAAAGTTTTTTTTCTGCATGTTAAATTTCTTAAAGTGAGCTGAAACAACACAGAGTTAATTGTTTTATGTCCAATCAACTTAAAATTGTAAAAACCATTAAGTTAACTTAATCGATTTGTGTTGAGACCAGATGGAGGGATTGCATGGAACCATGCATTTTTACAGTGTAGTAGTATTTTTATTTATGTATTTTTATTTATATGAAAATGTGCAATTGTTTTGTTATTTTGTCTAAAACAGAAACCAAAAAGTGCCAGTCATTAAATTATTTTCCATAATTAATTAGTTAAGCTAACATGGTCTAATTTACAGTTGAACTACTTTTACCTATTTCTGCTCTCCCTGAGACTCATGTCTGAAGCTGTTGGATAAGATGTTTACTAGTAGTTTGGCTCTTCCTGACACCATCATCCACCAACTGAGCAAGATCAAAAACCTCTATCATGCTCAAGATTTCGTTCAATTTAAATGATTAATCTGACATTTAGCTGTAGCTATTATCTGCAGTGATTCACAGCACACTTATTACAGAGACCTTCTCTTTCGCAGCAGCCTTGAATAACAGTGCGTCTTTCTCAAGGACAATGAAGATTGTTCAGAACGCCACTGTAAACTGTAGATTGTTAACTATTGTTAACTAATGACACAGCCCTCATAATAATATGCAGGATTTGGTGTCCTTTTGTGTGTCTGATCATTTAAAATTTGCTATTTAAAGAGGCATATTGAATTAAATTAATATGTTTTGTTAAATAAAGCTGATTAATTAGAATTATCTCAAGCAAAATAATTCTTTAATGTTTGCTCGTGTAAAAAAATGTCTTTAGTTGTACGGTATTATGTTTAGTTAATTAAAATAAAATGATTTAATTAAAATACAGGGAAATGAGTAATATTCTGAAATATTACTGAATATATTTTTTAACATAAATACTGGTAAATATATTTGGCAAATATTATATTCTGAAATCTTCATAATTCATTCATTCATTAATTTTCTTTTCGGCTTAGTCCCTTTATTAATCCGGGGTGACCACAGAGGAATAAACCGCCAACTCATCCAGCATTTGTTTTACGCAGCGGATGCCCTTGCAGCCGCAACCCATCACTGGGAAACACATGCACACATTCATACACACATACACTACAGACAATTTAGCCAACCCAATTAACCTGTACCACATGTCTTTGGACTGTGTGGGAAACCGGAGCACCTGGAGGAAACCCACACGAACGCAGGGAGAACATGCAAACTCCACACAGAAACGTCAACTGACCCAGCCGAGGCTTGAACCAGGGACCTTCTTGCTGTGAGGCAACAGCACTACCTACTGCGCTACTGCGTTGCCTAAATCTTCATAATATACACTGTAAACAATGCTGGGTTCCACACAACGTATTTGTATTTGGACAACATGAAGGAATTACTTATTCGTTTTTTTACAAATTTAAGTAGACTGAACATAAAATTAAGCTGTCTCTGAAAAAACTCAAGAATTGTGTTGGCTTATTCTGAAAACATACCCATATATATATCCCAGGAGGTAAGTTTTTTGTTTTCGTGACTCCATCAGAGGCCGCTGTGTATGCTTTTTCAGATCTCAAATTTCTCTGGCGAGTGCCATTCGTACCTGCTGTTCTCACGCAAATCCACCAGAAGTCGTCTGACTGACTGACCCACCTCCTCCTTCCCTAAACCCAACCAACAGTGTTTAATAATGCTGATTGACCAGCATCCACCCACTTCCCTAAACCCAACTGACAGTTTTAAAAAGTGATCCAGAAAAAGAAAAGTCCCCTGATTTTTATCACGTTTTCAGATTTTACCCCATTCTCACCATGTTATTTACTTGTTTATATTTTTTTTAGCTTCTGTTTTTCTTTTACCCGCTTTCTGGTACCGTTCTTCACCTGACTCAAACCCCATCGTCATGGTCAACTCATCTCTGCGTCTTAAGTCCGCTGACGTACATGTCGAGCTACTGGACAAACTGGTAACAGCGGAAAAGCCATCCATACAGAGGTCAGAGGTCAGCTGATAAGCGCAAAAAGGAATGGCGTCATACCGCCCTCTAGCGTTTGCTTCAAAGATGAAATGCAGCCATACGTACTGTACTTCTGGCTACATAGTTCGTGACCTCCAGAAATGTGTATAGGGCTATGTTTTCAGAATGAGCCTATGTTGGAAAAACACAATTCTTCAGATTTTTGGGGGGACAACTTAATTGCTTTATGTTCAATCCACCAATTAGCTTGATTGCTTTGTGTTGGGACAACATGAATAAATTGTGTGAAACCCCGCATTTTTTACAACGTATAATACAATTTGAATTTCCTGATTACTGATCACATGAGCATTCAGAAATCATTACAATATGCTGTTATATAAGAAACATTACTTATGATAGTCAATATTCATATTACTCATATTCTCATGCTCATTACTGGCAGGGCGACACGGTGGCGCAGTAGGTAGCACGATCGCCTCACAACAAGAAAGTCGCTGGTTCGATCCTCGGCTGGGTCATTGGCGTTTCTGTGTGGAGTTTGCATGTTCTCCCCATGTTGGCGTGGGTTTCCTCCGGGTGCTCTGGTTTCCCCCACAGTCCAAAGACATGCGGTACAGGTCAATGGGGTTAGCTAAATTGACCGTAGTGTATGTGTGTGAATGAGTTTGTATGGATGTTTCCCAGGGATGAGTTGCAGCTGAAAGGGCATCCGCTGCGTAAAAAACATATGCTGCATAAGTTGTCGGTTCATTCCGCTGTGGTGACCCCTTTTTTAATAAAGGGACTAAGCCGAAAAGAACATGAATGAATGAATGAATGAATGAATAATTACTGGCAATATAAAATGAAATTGTCTAATATTGTTAAAAACTGATATTTTTCAAGATGCTTTTCTGAATAGAAACTCTATATTATTACAAAATTATTATTATTATTATTATTTTAAAGCATCGCCTCACAGCAAGAAGGTGGCTGGTTGGAGTCCCGGCTGGGTCAGTTGGCATTTCTGTGTGGAGTTTGCATGTTCTCCCCATGCTTGCGTGGGTGTCCTCATGCATGGTGCTCTGGTTTCCCCCACAGTCCAAAGACATGCGCTATAGGTGATAATTAATTGAATAAACTAAATTGGCCAAAGTGTGTGAGTGTGAATGAGAGGGTATGGATGTGTATGAATAAAGGGACTGAGCCGAAGGAAAATGAATAAATGAATTTTAAGACATCTTTAGTAATTACAAATAAGTGTGCATAATTACATCCAGCTAAACCTAAACCTAGCGCTAATTCTAATGCTAACCATATAGTAAGTACATGTAATTAATTATATTACTCAATAATTAAATAAACAGATACAATGGAAAAAAGGACAACTTAAAAACAAGTCAACCCAAAAATCTTTTGTAACAAATGTATGTCTTTTCATTAATGTCCCCTTTCTGAATAAAATTTAAAAGATACATTTCAATAAAAATAAAAAATATCAGGATCATTCGATCGCCACGACCTCCCCCACAAACATAGCTGTTCACAATCTTGTGCTTTTACAGCGACTTCAGAGAAATAAAGAGCCTTTTCCTCTTTTTCAGGCTTTTCTAAATGAACACTTGAGGCTAGGAGGACACCCTGTAGCGACAAAAGAAAAGGGGAACAGAGGAAAAATGACATGCAAGTTTCATGTCAAATGTTAGTCAGCAGGATTTTTAAAAACACTGCTTTTCCCTGGAGAGTGCCCGAACATCAAGACCCAAAGACATTTCACAACATTTCTAAGAAAAAGCCCTCTAACAAAACATTTTACTGTCAAAATCTTCAATGATAAAACCAAAACCAACAAGTATCTGTAAAAGTAAAAGTATCTGTTGTAAATATTACTCAAACTAGGAGTAAAAAGTAGACAGTCTAAAAGTACTCAAGAGTAGTGAGTATTACGCTGTTAAAAGCTGATGCATTTACATGTAATTTGTGCAGTTGTGTGTTAACGTAACATTCTGTGGTGCATCTAGTTATTGACCAGCAGGCACACAACGTCATAAGACGTTAATATTAGGTTAGATTTAGGCTGTGATGTCAGGTGACCAAAATTCAATGTCTAGCCAGCGTCTAAGGACAACGTTTTTTTGATGTCCAATAACGACACCAAGTGACGTTGATATTATTGAATTATTAAATGAGTTATTAAAACTATTTTAATTAGAAATGTGTTGGAAAAAACATCTTTCTGTTAATCAAATTTTGAGGGAAAAATACACAGAAGGGCTAATAATTCTGACCTTAACTGTATGTCTTTACCTTTGCCTCATGAGGTTCTTAAAAAATGCTGTGACGTCAGAAAAACAGTGGGATTCAGGACTTTCAGCACGGTTTTAAAGTGTCTGCACAGCTGAAGAGCTAAAAGCCTAATAAATGCCTGCACAGCGTCAGCAAGCACTAGTGTTTTTCTTTCAGCCTCGCTGTTGTACCAGAACTGTGAAACTGAAAGAATAGATTCACCATAATGGTCAGCAGCTTGAGTTTCCCATCAAAAATGTAGTCTGTGAACATTTTCTGTTCCATCAGTTCCGAAACTGATATTTTTTTGGCCATATGTTTCAGTCATATCTGCCCCAAATACATTCAGTTGTTCTGTTCATTAACAGATGCACAAGAATCATGACAAATCATGACAAAAATACAAAAGTAAAAGAGTTTCTGCTAGTGAAATTACAGACAGACGCCTACATAACGAGTCCTTCAAACTACAGCATAATGCACTTTTATCCTTGTAATAGTTGGCATTCATGTAGTGTGATTGATAGAGCATTGCATTATAAGCACAATAGTCATGGGTTCTATTCTAAAAATCACACACACACACACACACAGGTAAAGTTTATACGTTGAATAAACTGTAAATCAAGTTACGAAATCTAAGCCAAATGCATATATGTGTGTGTAAGCGACAATCTAAAAAGCCCACATTTCAATGATCCTGCCTTTCGATCAGATGCCTTGCTTCACTGCCATTTTTAAAATTCTCTAACGTGTCCTCGTGGAATAATAAAGTGTCAATTGGATGCACATTTTAGAATCTTGTCAGGAATAGTAGGTCACCCAACTTTTTTCAAGTTCACAAAATCTCAAATACTATAAATGTTGAGTGTTCTTACTGTGGTGGATCGGTAGATCTCATTACATGCAAATTATGAATCTGCAACAGGCTTGAAAACAATCTCAAAATGGATTCCAACCACCAATGAATGCATTTATATATTCTGTGTGCAACATGTTTTTTAACAAACATTTTGTGTAAATGTAAATTGTTCACCTCGTCTAAGACCGCAAACAAGCAATGTGACAAACAAGAACAATTACAATCACTGAGGCTGTCTGCACTGCATTATCCTGGACATGCTCAGTTGCCATTTAGACAGATTTCCTCCTTTAAATGGCTGGCTTTCTGGCATCATGATCTCATTTTTGATGTGCAGAAACACAAGCACAAAGGAATAGTCACAAAATTGATGAGGCAGATGATGAGGCAGACTTTGAATATCCCTGCATTACATTACTAAAAATAACAACACATGCTCATAGGAAATACATGCTTCAGCCTGCATTTTTGTGTGACAGCAAAAAAATATATTAAACACATGTCTGAATGCAGCTTCTAGGTAAACGAATGCTATGGAGCAGTACGATGCCAACAATAATGGTTACTTAACACACTAATGATATTTACAGGGACATACAATATTATCAACAAAGGGCGGCATGGTGGCTCAGTGGTTGGCACTGTCGCCTCACAGCAAGATAGTCACTGGTTCGAGTCCCGGCTGCGGCAGTTGGCATTTCTGTGTGGAGTTTGTATGTTCTCCCCGTGTTGGCGTGGGTTTCCTCCAGGTGCTCTGGTTTCCCCAAAGTCCAAAGACATGCTCTATACATGAATTGGGTAAACAAAATTGGCCGTAGTGTTTGAATGTGTGCAAATGTGAGAATGTATGTGTGTTTCCGAGTACTGGGTTGCGAAATGTGCTAAAATAGTTGGCAGTTCATTCCGCTGTGGCGACCCCTGATAAATAAGGGACTAAGCCTAAGCCCTAACAATGAATGAATAAATTATTTACGAACTAAGGAATACATTTCACACAGTCCTTTACAAAACACCAAATAAATACCACCAAACAACTTAATGATAATATGTGATCAAATACGTTTGACTCACTTGTCGATATATATGGGGTGTGAAATTACATTGGTCTCACCGTTCGGTTAAGATTTTCACATCATGGATTTGTTTAAATTTGCTATCATAGTGCGTATTACAGTGCATCGGCGGTGTATTCCATAGACAGTTTTTAATTTTACCTCACAAGAATACAATTCCCCCATCCCCCCCTCCCCCCACTTTTCTAGCATGGTCGCCCCCTAGTGGATTTGTCATCTGAATCGTGCAATAAAATAAATGCACGTGCAATAAATTAAAATGCAGTGCGCCAAAGAAACAATTCATTCTGACACCCCTAGTATCTATGGATAACTTTTCTAGCATGGTCGCCCCCTAGCGGATTTGTCATCTGAATTGTGCAATAAAATAAAATGCAGTGCGCCAAAGAAACAATTCATTCTGACACCCCTAGTATCTATGGACAACTTTTCTAGCATGGTCGCCCCCTAGTGGATTTATCATCTGAATTGTGCAATAAAATAAAATGCAGTGCGCCAAAGAAACAATTCATTCTGACACCCCTAGTATCTATGGACAACTTTTCTAGCATGGTCGCCCCCTAGTGGATTTATCATCTGAATCGTGCAATAAAATGTACCCCGACCAATATATTTTACATTTTGCAAAAATGTAGGCTGAAGCATGCATTTCCAATGAGTCTCAGCTGAAAAATAAGGGTTGTTTATTGGAATTGATGTTTCCACGAAGAACATTTAACATCCTTTTGGGAACCTTTCCATTCTAAAATTAAAGTTTCTTTAAACTATTATGTTCTTTACAGTATTATTTGAAGAACTTTTCACTTAATTATTTTGGGAGAAACAAAAACGGTTCTTCCATCGAATCGCTTAAAAAAACTCTATTTTGGAAACCTTTATAAGAGTGTTGGATAATATTTTATGTTACCCTGCTGATACACAGTACATAAAAAGACGAGTGAAATTACTGATAACATTCATCAGGCAAAACAATAGAACCAAAATATAGACAATATCAAAATAAGGAAGATAACTGCAGAGGACCTTTTTAGTAGTAATAAAAGCCATTTCCAAGCTAACCAGCATCATATGCCAGCAGTGAAAGCCTTCATTTAACATCTGTGATATCTGCAGGGTTTGTTTCCCCTATAGGGATGAAGCAGATCAAAAATGAATAAGTACATACAGTACACACATGCACAACCTCATGTGATAGACTCTTAAAGGGACATATCCCAAATAAATGAACAACAATATGTTATCATTTACTTGCTTCGCACCTGAGTTTAATATCATGATTTAAT